>NC_082662.1:187456219-187760047 GCF_025265405.1 Mesoplodon densirostris | reverse complement strand
TCTGTATTATGTTACTTAAGATACTTTAATAAATAAAGTTTTAAATTTTACCAAAGTACCTCTGCATGCTGGCCTTCCTATCCATTTGCTCTTAATACACTGTATAGTATTGGCTCCATCCAACTGATAATATGGTAGACATTTAAAAGCCACCTGTTCTCCTGACCTATACGATTGCTTCTCCTGGTCTATGAGTACAGCATCATTAAAGCTGGGTACGTTCAAACAGTCTGTGCCTGAAAAAAAAAGTATTTTTTTAGTACATCTTTAAAAATAATAGTGGCCAGTAATTATATTCAAGAATAATAGATATATACATATCAAACCAATGAATACTGTACAATATTTCTCTTACAACATAAAATGTTAGAAGTCTTGACTTAGTTACATTGAATGTGTCTATATTTATCAAAACTATAACATGGGAATGGTGATATTCAAAGAGACAGGGATGCCTTTGATGCTTGAGACCATACTTCTCACATTTAAATTATTTTTCCCCATCACAGGTCACCTACATTATGGATGCGTTTCTTTCTTTTGCTTCTTTCAAAATCTGTTCCCTTGAATTATGTCAAATATCTTAGAAAATTGTATATTATAAAGAAATAATTGATAAATTAACAGTAAATTGAGTGCTGATAAGACTGATGAGCAGGGGCCAGCTGTGTTATAGGAACAGAGACCAGAAGTCTGAGAATGTGTATCAGAGGATGTCCAAAGTGTACACAAGGTGATGTGATAGTGAGATAATTTAGTTCATGAATCAAACTTTTATTATTACTAGGGTTATTAATTCTCTACCAGGATCCAGAACTTTCCAAAGACACCTTGTTTAATTCTAGAATTACAGCTTAGTTTCATACTTGTGCCATTTATGTCCTGAATTAAAGATATTTTTCAGCCTTAGAATAAAATGAAATATACTATACTTATGCATTCCGGTGGAAGGGACCATTTTCCTCCCAAACATCTTATAGATGCAGGTCCATCAATCCCAAAACCTTCATCACAGTCGTAAGTAACTTCTTCTCCATCTTGGTAACTGCTTTTTTCATTAGATACAACACCCTTCTGAATCAAAGGTGGACGTCCACAAGGAAGCCCTAGGAATAAGTGAAAGAACGATTTCATGTTTCACTAACTCTGAAATTTAATTTGATGTACTGCTTGCCATATTTGGTAGTTTTACTTGAAAATAATAAATGATTATATAGGAACTTCCATCACATTGCAGAGAAATGCACAAATGCATCCAAAAATCACCATTCTGGTGTGTTTCCATTTGTCCACTTGAACAAGAACTTGAAACTAAAAATACCAATATTTATGAATGAGACTATCAGTGTGTCTCTAAGCAATTATGATTAATAAAAGAAAACACACTGAGACTTCATCATCTTAAGAAAAGTACTATATATTGTAAGACATTAAAAGGGACATTGTAGGAAGAACATAAGTGTTTTATGAAAAAACTTGGTGGCAACGCATACACTGCAACTTATATGAATAAGTAGGAATATAAAAAGGTTTAACTATATGAATAGGTAGGTTTACTTTTTTTACACATACAGTGTTAATACAAAAGAAAGTGCCAGATTTAAAAGTGATTCTATACTGAACCGATGAAATTAACAGAAAATGACTATACAAAAATCGATTAAATGTATACAAATATAAATTACATATTAATACATAAATGACCTATACATATATAAATAATTGATATATTTAGGAAGCTAAAGGATTCTGTTCCATGACTTTGATGATAATTGATTAGTAAAGAATGGTACTGAAAATAGAATTTTGGTTTGCATACTGTCCTCACCTACACAATGAGGTGGAGAACTCCACTTTCCCATGTGGCATGTTATCACATTTTCTTCAGATATCCTGAAACCATCTTCACAGATATAACTTAACTTCGTGCCGTGCTCATAAAACTTGGGTTCAAATGTTTCTCTCCTTTCTTCTGCAGAGCTTGATGAGTTAATCGTTCCATGGTCTATTTGAGGTGGTTGAGAACATGGAACTTTTTCTACATGAAGAACAGAGATCAAAGGGTAAAGTATAAGTATAATGTTTAAATTAAAAATACATTAAAATAAGAATAATTTGAACAAGTTAAAGAATTTTAAAGCTGAAAAATATTTGAAACTTGCAAGGTATTTGTCTCCATAAACACTATGCTACTATCCACTTGTTCAGTATGCCCCTTCATCCTTTTTTTAAATTTATCTTTATTGAAATATATTTGATGTATAATAGTACGTTAGGGAGAGGAGTCAATATGGTGGACTAGGAGGACGTGGAATTCATGTCTCCGTACAATTAGGGCACCTACCAGGCACCAGTGGGGGACCACGGACACCTAAGGGGACAGGAGGAACCCCCAGCAACCAGGTAGAAGGTGGGTCATGGGGGGAGTGAGGGGGGAGGAGAAGTGGAGGTGGGATGGGACTGGCGCCCCTGAGGGGTGGCTGGGGTAGGGAAAGGTATCCCTTGCCCAAAGGGGGAAATTGGGGAACCATTGGGAGGGCAGAGGATCAAAAGTGAGCGTGGCCAGCTTTCTCCTGCTCTCTTGGGCCTCCAGCAGGCTACTGAGATCCCGGGCCTGATCCTCTGGTAACCTAGGCCCCCTCCAGCTGTGGAGGTCCTGAGCGAGTGGGAGGGTGGGAACAGGGAGCAAAAGTAAAGCCTGGACCTCTGGGACTGGCACCCCTGAGGGGCGGCTGGGGGAGAGGAGGAGTTCCGATACCCAGCGAGACACACCAACAGTCAGGGGTCCAGCAGGAATGGGGGTGACCATAGGGGAGACGTGGGGGGGACACAGAGGAATGGAAGGGAAGGCAGCCAGCACTTTCCCTGTCCACTTAGGCACTGAGGAGCCTGTTGAGCTCCCGGGCCTAATCCATTGCCCTTGGAGCCTCCCTCCTGAAGCTCAGAGCCCAAGCCCCACCCCTACACCCCATCAAGGGCCCTACCTCTATAATTGGAGACCCCCTCTGAGACCCACTGCAACCACACTGGGCCTGTATCCCACCCACACACCCTCAACCAGGGCCTTACCTCCAAACTCTGGAACTCCACACTACATAGGCAGTCCTTTAGATTTGCTGTCTCTCTGCTTCCACATGAATGATGCCCTGCCTAGACCCCAACCCCAAGGCCTTTTGTGGCTTCGTGGGTCCTGGGCCTAGGCTCAGCCTCATGCTCAAATGTCAGCCTCCCTGCATAGGTCCCACTCCACCTTAAACCCCGCCCCTGCCTAAGTTCCATCTCTGCCTAAACACCTACTCCTCATAGCCAAGGTTTTTTCTTTTTGTTTTTTTCTTCCTTTCTTTTTTGTTCTTTTTTTCTTTTTTCCTGTTTTAGATTGGGGTTCTGTTTTACGTTGTTGTTGATTCATTTATATTTTTATTTTTTCTAATAAATCTTTTACTTTTCTAATTTTAGTTTATTCTTTATACTTTGTTATTGTTCAGCTCCTTTTGGCTTGTGCCCCGCCCCCTCCCCACTTTTTTTTCTGATGTGGTGTTGTTTTACTTTATTGCAGTTGTTTCAATTATATTTTTATTTTACCTAATATAGTTTTTATCTTTCTAATTTTGTTTTGTTTTTTAGTCTTTGTTATTGTACAGCTCCATTCTTTTATCTTTTTATTTTATTTTATTTTATTTTTGCCTTACCACGTGGCTTGCAGCATCTTGGTTCCCAGACCAGAGGTCGGGTCTGAGCTCCTGTGGTGGGAGATCCAAGTCCAAAACTCTGTATAACAGAGAACTTCAGACCCCAGGGAATATTAATATATACCCTGAGAAAACCATAATTCGAAGAGATACGTTTACCACAATGTTCATTGCAGCATTATTTACAAAAGCCAGGACACGGAACCAACCTAAATATCCATCAACAGATGAATGGATAAAGATGTGACACATATATACAATGGAATATTACTCAGCCATAAGAAGAACGAAATTGAATTATTTGTAGTGAGGTGGATGGCCCTAGAATCTGTCATGCAGGGTGAAGTAAGTCAGGAAGAGAAAAACAAATACCGTATATTAACGTATATATGTGGAATTTAAAGAAGTGGTACTGATGAACCTAGTGACAGGGCAGGAACAAGGACACACAAGTAGAGAATGGACTTGAGAGCATGGGGGTGGGGGGAGGTTGAGATGAAGTGAGAGAGTAGCATTGACATATCTACACTACCAAATGTAAAATAGATAGCTAGTGGGAAGCTGCTGCATAGCACAGGGAGATCAGTTCGGTGTTTTGTGACAACCTAGAGCGGTGGGATAGGGTGGATGGGAGGAAGGCTTGGGAGAGAGGGGATATGGGAATGTGTGTATACATGTGGCTGATTCACTTTGTTGTATGGTAGAAACTAGCACAACATTGTAAAGCATTTATACTCCAATAAAGGTGTGAAAAAATAAATTTAAAAAATATTGTGCTAGTTTCAGGTCTACTACATAATGATTTGACTTTTTCATATATATGAAATGACCAGCAGGATGTCTAATAGCAATCTGTCCCCATACAACGTTACTATAATATCAGTGACCATATTTCTTATGGTGAATACACATCTCCCTGGCTTCTTTAGAGCCTACGTATATGTGAGATAATGTGGCATTTGTCTTTTTCTGTCTGACTTATTTTACTTAACCATAATACACCCTAGATCCATCCATGTTGTTGCAAATGGAAATGTGTAATTTTTATGGCTCAGTAATAGTTCATTTTGTGCATATATATAAAACATCTTCATAAACCACTCCTCTATCAATGGATACTTAGGTTGATTCCAAACCTTGGCTATTGTAAGTAATGCTGCAATGAACATTGGAGTGCATATATCTTTTCAAATGATTCTGGTTCCTTTGAATAAACACCCAGAAGTGGAATTGCCAGATCATATAGCAGTTCTATTTTTAGTTTTTTTAAGGAAACTCCATACTGTTTTCCATAGTGGCTGCACCAATCTACAATCACACCAACAGTGCACAAAGATTTCCTTTTCTCCACATCCTCGTCAACGCTGGATATTGTCTTTTTGATGACAGCCATTAAGACAGGTGTGAAGGGACATTTCACTGTGGTTGTGACATGCATTTGCCTGACTTTTAATGATGTTGATCCTCTCTTCATGGGTCTGTTGGCCATCTGTATGTCTTCTTTGGAAAAAATGCCTATTCAGGTCTTTTGCCCATTTTCTAGTTTTTTGTTTTTCTGATGTTGGTTGCATTAATTCTTTGTATAGTTTGAATATTAACCCCTTAATGGATATATCCTTTGCAAATATCTTCTCACATTCAGTAGGCTGCCTTTTTCATTTTATTGATCGTTTTCTTTACTGTGGAAAAGCTTTCTCATTTTATGTAGTCCCGTTTGCTTATTTTTGCTTTTATTTCCCTTGCCTGAGGAGACATATCCAAAAATACCCCAAAAACCCAAAATATTGCTAAAACTGATGTCAAAGAGCATACTGCCTTTTTCTTCTTCTAGAAGTTTTATGGATTCAAGAGTTACAATTAAGTCTTTAATTCATTTTCATTTTATTTTTGTATATTGTGTGAGAAAGTAGTCCAGCTTGCTTCTTTTGCATGTAAATTTCCTGTTTCCCCAACACCATTTACAGAGGCAATCATTTCCCCATGATGTTCTTGCCTCCTTTGTCATAGATTAATTGACCATATAAATGTGGGTATATTACTGGGCTCTCTAATCTGTTCCCTAGATCTATGTGTCTGTTTTTGGGCCAATGCCATTTTATTTTGATTACTGTAGCTTTGTAGTATAGTCCGAAGTCAGGGAGCCTGATTCCTCCAGCTCCATTTTTCTTTCCCAAGATTTCTTTGGCTATTTGTGGTCTTTTGTGTTTCCTTACAAATTAAAAAAAATGTTCTAATTCTGTGAAAAAAATCCATTGGTAATTTAATAAGGATTGCATTGAATCTGTAGATTGCTTTCAGTAGCATGGTCATTTTAACAATATAAATTCTTCCAATTTGTGAACATGATATCTTTCCATTTGTTTTGTCGTCTTCAATTTATTTCATCAATTTCTTATAGTTTTCAGACTATAAGTCTTTTACCACCTTGGTTAGATTTATTCCTAGCTATTTTATTCTTTTTGATACAAGTGTAAATAGGATTGCTTTCTTGATTTCTCCCTCTAAAACTTTGCTGTCCAGGCATAGAAATGCAACATATTTCTGTATATTAAATTTATATCCTGCAACTTTAATGAATTCATTTATTAGTTCTAATAGTTTTTGGTGGTGTTTTTCTATGTATAGTACCATGTTATCTATAGATAATGATAGTTTTACTTCTTCCTTTCCAATTTGAGCTCCTTTTATTCCTTTTCTTGTTTTATTGCTGTGTCTAGGACTTCCAATACTATGTTGAGTAAAAGTGAAGAAAGTGGGCATCCTTGTCTTGTTCCTGGTTTAGAGGAAATGCTTTCAGCTTTTCACCATTGAGTACGACATTGGCTGGACGTTTGTCATATATGGCCTTTATTATGTTTAGGTATGTTTCACCTCTACCCACTTCATTGAGAGATTTAACATAAATAGATATTAAATTTTGTCAAGTGCTTTTTCTGCATCTATTGAGATAATCAAATTTTTATTCTTCAATTTGTTGATGTATATCACATTGATTTGCAGATATTGAAACATACTTGAATCCCTCTGAAAAGTCCCACTTGATCATGGTGTATGATCCTTTTAACATATTGTTGAATTTGGTTTGCTAATATTTGATTGAAGATTTTTACACCTAAGTTCGTCTGTGATATTGGCCTGTAATTTTCTTTTTTTTGCACTGTATTTGTTTTTGGCCTCAGGGTGATGTTGAACATGCAGAATTAGTTCAGAAGTGTTCTTCCTCTTCAACTTTTTTGGAATATTTTGAGAAGAATAGGTGTTAACTCTTTTGAAAATGGTAGAATTCACCTGTGAATCTGTCTGGTCCTGGATCTTTGTTTCTTGGGTTTTAAAACTACTGATTCCATTTTAATATTGGTAATCAGTTTGTTCATATTTTCTATATTTCTCCTAATTTATATTTGAGAAATTGTTCATTACATGGAATTTATCAATTTCTTCTTGGTTGTGCATTTTATTGGTGTGTAATTGTTCATAGTAATCTCTTATGGTTCTTTATATTTCTGTAGTATCAGTTTAGCTTCTCCTCTTTCATTTCTGATTTTATTGAGTCAAACCCTCATCTCTTTTTCTTGATGAGTCTTTCTAAAGGTTTATCAATTGTGTTTATCTTTTCAAATGACTAGCTCTTGTCTCATTGATATTTTCTATTTTTTTAAGTCTCTATTTAATTCATTTCTCCTCTGTATTTATTATTTCTTTCCTTCTACTAACTTTGGGTTCTGTTTACTCTTCATTTTCCAGTTTCTTCAGGTCTAAGGTTAGATTACTTACTTGGGATATTTCTTCATTCTTAAGGTAGGCCTGTATCACTATAAACATCCCTCTTAGAATTGCTTTTGCTGAGTCCCATAGATGTTGGACCATTGTTTTTCCATTTTCATTTGTCTCCAAGTAATTTTCTTAATATCCTCTTTGATTTCTTCAGTGACCCCTTGGTTGTTTTGTAGCATATTGTTTAAACTCTAACTGTTTGCACTTTTGGCAGTTTGGGGTTTTTTTCCTGTAGTTGAAGTCTAGTCTCATACATTTGTGGTCAGAAAAGATGCTGGCTATGATTTCAATGTTCTTGACTTTCTTTTGTGGCCAAGATGTAATCTATCCTGGAGAATGTTCCATGTGCACTTGAAAAGAATGTGTATCTGATGGTTTGGGATGGAATGTTCTATATTTGTTTAGTAAGTCCATCTGACCTATAGTTTAAGTCCACTGTTTCTTCACTGGATTTAAACTTGATTTTCTGTCTGGATGACCTGTCCTTTAATGTAAGTGGGAAGTTAAAGTCCTCTACTATTGTTTTGTTACTGTGTATTTCTCTGTATGTGTTTGTTAGTATTTTCTTTATGTACTTAGGTGCTTCTATTTTGGGTGCATATATATTTAAAATTGTTGCATAATCTTGTTGGATTGGTCCCTTTCTCACTATATAATGTCGTCTTTGTCGCTTGTTTCAGTCTCTGTTTTAAAGCCTATTTTGTCTGATATAAATTTTGTTACCCCAGATTTGTGTTTATTTCTATTTTCATGAAATGCTTTTTTCCATTCCCTCACTTTCAGTCT
Source organism: Mesoplodon densirostris (assembly GCF_025265405.1). Lineage (NCBI taxonomy): Eukaryota > Metazoa > Chordata > Mammalia > Artiodactyla > Ziphiidae > Mesoplodon > Mesoplodon densirostris. The sequence continues at coordinate 187,751,798 of NC_082662.1, read as the reverse complement.
GAGTGTTTCTTTAGATAGAAGTGAGTGATTATAAGCAGCATACATATGCATCTTTTTGTTTTGTTTTTCTTAAAATCAGTTCAGCCACTTTATGTCTTTTGATTGGAGCATTTTGGTTCATTTATATTTAAAGTAATTATAGATAGGTAAGTACCTATTGCCATTTTGTTAATTGTTTTTTGTTGTGTTTGTAATTCTTTTTTGTTCTTTCTTCTGTTCTCTCTTCCTTTGTGATTTAATGACTATATTTAGTGTTATGTTCAGATTACTGTTTTTTTGTGTGTGGATCTATTATAGATTTTTTGTTTTGTTGTTACTATTAGATTCATATATAACAACCTATATTCATATGTGGTTATAAGTTGATAGTCTCTTAAGTTCATACACATTGTAACAACCCTGCATTTCTATTCCCCACTTCATATTTTACATCCTTTTGTTTTGTGTTTCTATATTAACTACTTATTGTGGATACAGAGGATTTTACTATTTTTGTCTTTTAACCTTCTGACTAGCACCTTCTACCTTTACTGTATGTTTGCTTTTACCATTAAGATTTTTTTCTTTTGTAATTTTCTTATTTCTAATTGTGGTCTTTACTTTTCCTCTTAGAAAGTCCCTTTAGCATTTCTTGTAAAGTCATTTTAGTGCTACTGAACTCTTTTATCATTTGCTTATCTGTAAAACTGTTGATCCATCCTTTGATAGCCTTGCTGGATACAGTCATCTTGGTTGTAAGATTTTTCCTTTCGTCACTTTGTATATGTTGTGCCACTCCCTTGTGGCATGCAAAGTTTCTGCAGAAAAATCTGCTAATTGTCTTAGAGGAATCCTCTTGTATGTACCTAATGGCTTTTCTCTTACTACTTTTAAGATTCGCTCTTTATTTTTATTTTTTGCCATTTAAATGATAATGTGTCTTGGTGTGGTCCTCTTTGGGTAAAAGTTGTTTGGGAGTTTCTGATTTCCAGACCTGTAGGTCTGTTTATGTCTTGTTTGAATGTTTCAGTTATTATTTCTTCAAATACGTTCTCTGTTTCTCTCTGTCTCTCTTTATTTGGGATCCCTATAATGAGAATGTTACTATACTTGATGTTGTTGCAGATGTCCCTTAAGCTATCCTCATTTTTTAAAAATTCTTTTTCTCTCTTTCCTGTGCTGTTTGGGTGGTTTCCACTACCCTGTCTTGCAGATCACTGATCCATTCTTCTGAATCCCCTAATCTGCTGTTGACTACCTCTGGTGTAATTTTTCATTTCAGCTGCTGTATTCTTCAGTTCTGTTTAGTTCTTCCTTATATTTTCTACCTTTTTCTTAAAATTCTCACTGTTTTCATCCATTCTTCTCCAGAGTTCATTGAGCATTTTCATGGTCATTACCTTAAACTCTATTGGGCATACTGCTTATCTTCACTTTGTTTAGAGTTTTTTCTGAGATTTTGTCTTGCTCCTTCATTTGGAATGTATTTCTCTGTCTCCACATTTTGCCTAATACTCTGTGTTTATTCATATGTGTGAGGCATGTTCCTGATCTTGGAGGAATGACCTTATGTAGGAAACGTCTATGGGACCCAGCAGCATGCTCCCCTCTATAGGCTCTATACACCAGATCTATATGCTATAAGGGTTCCCATCTGTTGTAGCAAGGCCAATTACTCTGTGTGTACAGGTAGGTGGGGTTGGCCCCCCAGCAGGTTGGCTACCAGACTCTGCCTCATGCAGAGGCTGTCAGCCACTGGTGAGCAGGACCAAGTCCTGGGGCAGCTGGCTGCAGTGCTCAAGGGTACCTGGGCTGGTGCTGTCCCACCCAGGAACAGGGCCAGGTCCTATTGTAGGAGCTGTGGGGCCTGGGGTTGGTGCTGTCATGGGTTGGTAAGCTTCTGGTGCTAATAAGCTATAGGGAGAACTCCAAAGTGGCACTTGTCTCTTATAATGGCTGACACCAGCATCCATGTCACCAGTTGCCTCCTGCCTCTCTGGGAGGTTCACAAAGATCAGCGAGTCAGTCGAACCCAGACTTCTTTCTAATTACTGCCTCTGCACTGGGACATGGAGCAAGTGAGAATTTTTGTGTGCCTTTTAAGAACAGAGTCTCTGTTTCCTACAGCCCTCTGGCTTTCCTGTATACCAGCTACACTGGACTTCTACGTCAGACATGCGGGGGGATTATCTTGCAAGTCTGTGACTCCCAGGCTGGGCAGCCCAACTGCCCCTTCATTCTTGTCCTTTTGATCATTAGGAATAAAATATGCATAAACATACATTTTGCCTGGTATTTACATATTAGGCCAAAGATTTTGTCTGTTTTTACTTCTCACTAGAAGTGAAAGAGTGTTCATTAATTTATATACTTAATTGTGATTTACCATTTCAAGATAAAGTGGAATAGAGAGACCTTGACCTTGCTGACCCATACAAAGCTTAGAGGAGCATTAATCTTATTTAAAAGAATATTATAGGGCCTCCCTGGTGGCGCAAGTGGTTGAGAGTCCGCCTGCCGATGCAGGGGATGCGGGTTCGTGCCCCGGTCTGGGAGGATCCCATATGCCGCGGAGCGGCTGGGCCCGTGAGCCATGGCCGCTGAGCCTGCGCGTCCGGAGCCTGCGCGTCCGGAGCCTGTGCTCCGCGGCGGGGGAGGCCACAACAGTGAGAGGCCCGCATACCGCCAAAAAAAAAAAAAAAAAAAAAAAAAAAAAAAAAAAAAAAGAATATTATAAAGCAAGTTATGCACTACTGACCAATACAGCGTGGGATTGACTGCCATCTCCCATCCTTGCACACAAGTTCTTCTGCATCTTCAATTAGATAATTTTCTTGACAGAGAATAGATATTTTTTCTCCATCCTGATATGTCACTGTAGTTGTCATATCTCGACTATTGGGAATCTGAGGTGGGGGTGGGCATGATTGTATTTGTGCTTCTGAAAATATTAAAATTAAATTTCTTGAATAAATCCATAAGTTAAAAATATTAAAGGAATAATTTTCAATAAATAGAAAGCTCCAATAATATATCATAAATGATTAAACAATATTAGACTCAATTACACTCTTAAGCTTGTTTAGCACTTTAATATATTCACACTAGGTTTACAGTGTCATGGTCTTCCTTGCAGGTTCTTCCTTCTGTTCTTTCTGTGGTCAATCTTGCATAATTTATGTAAACTCGATTTTAATTACTTCTAAACTTTAGGATGCTCTAAGTGAATTGCTCACTCAATTACAGGCACTAAGTAAAAACTGATATCAGGGTATTTTTTTTTTTTTACAGATATTGGTGATCAGATGTATTGGAATCAGCTTAAAAGCCTCACAAGATTTTCTCCCAGTGGAAGGAGATTAGCCAGAGGAAAAATTACACTTAGTTAATGATCGATTAATTTGATGCAAAGTCTTGGCCAAGGTAAGAATTAGATATGTTCACTGGGATTTATAGTATACTGTTTACGGTTCAGAACTCTTCTGGAGGTACAATTTACTAGCTTTCCTGTGCTGTTAAGAGATATACAGATTAATGAAATACACCTGGTTTAACGGATTAGGCAACCTGGTTTTACTTACATGACCAACAGGGTATAAAAGACACCCCTGTAAACTGTGTCTGAGTTCCATAAAATTGAGATACCTCAGATATATATTGGCAGTTCATAATTTGAAGACACAGCCTGTCCTGCTCAACTGAGGGAAGACTCTGCATGTCTATACCTGGAAGATTTTGGACCTCTTTGTGACGCCTTGATTTTGTTTTCTCCTGCCATACTGCATTTTTATTTCATTAGAAGCCATATGCAAGTATATACTGGAAAGTCTTGTAAATCCTTTCAATTGTTTAATATTTTGTATTAAATTCAGGGAAATATTTGACTGAATACACTTCATTCATGCTTACTAATATCATCAGATTTTCTATTTTGCTCTACATCAATAGAAGTATTTTATATTTCATCCAAAATATTTTTCTTATTTCTGTTTTAACTATCTTGACTTTTTTTCAATGTATTTTCAACAATTTATTTTCTTTTGTGTCTGATGTTTAACCACTTTTGTCCTAATAATATTAAACTGTACTTCTTAATAAGCCTTGCAGAAGTTGGTCTTCCACTACATTTCCCTAAAAAATGAATTAATCTTCGGTAAATCAGCTATTTATGACTTTTTAGTTTATTATAATAATTGATATTTTAATTATTCTTTCCTTCTATGTTCTTTGGGTGTATGTTCTTTTCTAGATTCTAGATTGTACTTCCTATTACGTTAAGTTTGTTCCTTGTTTTGTAATGCATGGTTTAAACTACAAATATCTTTGTTTTTGCTGTATCCCATAGATTTCAAAGTATACTGTTTTCCTTTTCATTTTACTTAATTTAAAGTATTTTCTGTTAGTAAACCACCGAAAATGGGGTTTTTTAGTTTAGAGATTTTTGACATGTGTGAATAAGATGTGTAGCTAGCTTTCTTTTAATTTTATATTTGCTTTTACTTTAGAGAGAATAATTTGAGGACATTAATTACTTGAAATTTGTTGGGAATTCCTTTATTATATGAAAGTAATCAATTGTTTTAAATTAATTAACTATATTTAAATAAGCTAATATAGATTTCCAGGCAAGGTGTATTTCAACAGCTATAAAGAAATATTGTATAATTATAAAAAAAGTTAATTCACAAGGACCAAGCAATCATAAATATATAATGTATCTAAAAATATATCAAATAAATGAAGCAAAGATGGACAGAGCTAAAAGAAGAAATAGACAAATCCATAATCCTAGTTAACAATACTGACAGCCTTCTTACTGTGACTGATAGAACACCTAGAAAAAAACATTTTAAGACGTAGATAAATTTTTAGAACACTAGGAACCACTTTAACCTGATCTAGCAACTAGATTATACATATGTTTTATATGAAAAAGGATATACCACAATGATAGGCAATATGCTGTGCAATAAACAACAAATTTCAAAATACTGAAAAATTACACAATGTGTTCTGTGATAATTGAATTAGATTAGAAATCAATAAGAATAAATTATCTATGCAAACAACCATGATACTCATCAAACTGTATACATTAAATATATTCAGGTCTCTCTATAAAAATTATACTACTATACAGCTCTTAAATGGAGAATAAATTATTTAGAAAAACATAAATATTTGGGAATTAAACAACAAACTTCTAAACAACTGCCATGTCAAAGAAGAAGTCACTAGGAATATTAGAAAATATTCCACATAGAACTAAATGAAAGTAAATTGGATGTATTTATAATTTTTTGAGACACAGCTAAAGCAGCACTGAGAAGGGAAAAAGGTAGTTTTACAGGTTTACATTTGGAAAGCAGGATGGCTTAAATCAATGTTTTAATTTTCTATCTTCAGAAATGAGAGAGTAAAATTAAAATCAAGAAATTATAAGGAAGGAGAATTAAGTCCACAAAAGAGAGAAAATTGATAAAGTTGAATAGAAAAGAGAAAACAGAGAAAATTAACAAAGCTAAAAATTAGAGAAGAGAGGAAATGGAGAAAATTAAGAGTGTTAAAATTGGTTATTTGAAAATAATAATATGGAAAAACAAAACTCTCGGGAGAAGATCAAAATGCAGTCGGGAAACAACGATTAATACCAACAACGAAAGAAGTGATATCATCAAATATACTGTAGAATTAAAAGAAAAATAGAATGGTAAGTGACTATTAGAAAGAATTTTACATCAATCAATTCCATAAATTAGGTAAAATGGAGACATTTCTTGAAAAATACAACTTTCACACCTTGACAAAAGACAATATTGAAAATGTGAATAGCATACTCCCTTTTGAAATTGAATTCTTCATCAAGGGAAACTTCCAAAAAAAGCAAACTACATATCAGATGACTTCACATATAAATTCAAAATTTTTTAGAACTATAAGTGTTTTACACTTAAGACATTACTGGAAAAATAGAAGCAGAAATAAATAAAGAGACATACTATGTTTATGATGTGAATATTCAACATGGTAAAGATGTCAATTCTCCCTAATTTATTTATCATCATAAAGCCATCCCTTTCCATCTACAAACAAATATTTTATAAAAATTAATAAGCTTTCCATGAAATTTCTATGTTAATGTAAAGACCAGAATAACTAAAACAATTTTGAGTAAGAGGAACATACTTGGAAACTACATATCAGACTTTACAGACTTCAAGTCTATTAAAAAGCTAGTTACAAAGGCAATTTGGCAGGAATAAAGATAGACAAATACATAAATGGACTGAATAGCAAGTCCAGAAATAAATCAACACTTCCATAGTCAATTGATTTTCATTTCAAAGTCTTTTCCACACATACTGCTAAAACAATTGTCTATCCATACATAAAAAAAATCAACGACTATTTTATGCAATACTTAAATGTTAATGTAAGACAGATAATATACTTAAATATACATACTAAAACTATAAAGCTTCTAGAAGAAAGTGTAGAAGAACTCATGTACTTCACTGCCTCTAAATATTACTTGTTTCCTTAAAGATGCAGTTGTGTAGCAAGTTCTCTTTTAATTTTATATTTGCTTTGAGGACATTGATTACTTGAAATTTGTTGGGCATTCCTTTATCATATGGAAGTAATAAATTGTTTTAAATAAATTAACTATATTTAAATAAGCTGATATAGACTTGCAGACAAGGTGTGTTACAAAAACTATAAATAAATATTTTATAATTATAAAAAAGTTAATTCACAAGGACTAAGCAATCATAAATGTACCATGTATAATATACAGTGCACATTATATATTGCCATGGCAGTTGTTTAGAAGTTTGTTGTTTAATTCCCAAATATTTATGTTTTTCTAAATAATTTATTCTCCTTTAACAGCTTTAGTGTGGTATGATTTTTACACAGAGAACTGCATATAAGAAAGAACTATAAGATGTTGAACACTAGATAGTAGACTTGTTTTTATGTTGGTTTGAAGATACTTTCTATATATTATAGGCTTGTAGAAATTGGTAAAAATATTGAGGATAGTGGGTCAAGGTGTCCGACAGTTAGAGAAGAGGGATACAGATGTGAAAGTAAAAAACTGAAATGAGACTATTCAATTGGAATTGATGATGTCAATATGATTCAAGACTTTTTAAGATAGCTATAGATACACAAAGAGATAAATAGATGACTTGATAGATACATAAATATAAATAAATAGATTGATACATAAATAGATACATGAATAACTACATAATAGTTCAGCATAGACATAAGCATATTTATGTGTAATGTAAGAAATCAAAAGCAATGGTTTTCCCATGCTAATGAGCACACCTACTGCCCAGATGTTAATTTAAAGCCACCAAAGTTCTGGGTGTTGTGTCATATAGCTGACTAATGCACACGATACAATTAATATTTAGAAACAGTGTTTTGGTTTGTTTCTAAATTACCTTTCAGATTGAAATTTATTTGTAATGATATATAACTAAATTTCCTTGAAAGACACAAAGATACTACTTTTACAAGTTAGAAAGAAATAGAATACATTTTTGAAAACATTATAAAGAAGAGTTTACCTTCTTTGCAGGTTACTTTAGGATCCCATCTTCCATTTATACAGATTGAGTGTTTGTATTCTGATTTTCCTCGACATTTGTAACTTTGGCTGGTGTTATGGTCAAATTCAATTGTATCTGATGGAATTCCCCCAGATGCAAATATTTTTGACCCTTTACACTTCTTAAGTTCCTCTGTCGCTATAAAATGAAAATATTCTCTTGAAAAGACTAATTCTAAGAACCAAATACAAATACAGTAAATAGCTATGAAGTCAGTAATATAGTGAACTTACAATTTATGGCTACAGATTCTACCAACCAAGTTATTACTGAACAGATTGCATGAAATGGACTATTATATATGAACCTGAGTCCTGCATCCAGTTTTTGAAATTTCAGAGAAAATATCCAGCCTAAAGACATTCTGCATTTTGGATTGGAACATTTTTGCATGATCTACATAGTGAATAGTCATCGCATGAATAATGTGGTCCCAAACTTGAAACATGTGCAAATGTTCACATTCATTTGTTTTTAGATCTCAAGCATCTCTGAATTACTTTTAATTCACAATCTTAAAACATTAAAATAAAAACAATTATGTGTGGACATAGAATATCAAGTTGATAGCTTATACATATTTTTTCAAGAAAAATAATGAAGCATAATTAGAAAAGTACGTCTAAGGTTTTTTTTAAATAGAATCTTAATTTTTAAGCAGATCTTTTGAAAGATCACCAAAAAATAACAAATACTTGGAATAAGAAAGTGGGTACTTAAAGTTAAAACCTGTTTTCTCTATACATACGTAGAGTCTTAGAGGAGCTATATTATACACCAGGTCATTCTATGATCCAATATAATGCCATAATAAAAATTTTTTTCTGGCTCCAGAAAAAAAGTTAAATATGGACTAAAAAACCTTTTTTTATAGCTACCTATTTCAAAAAATCAATGCAGGTGGAAGTCGTTTTGAACATGACAAAATATCAGTATAGGTCTTTGGTAGTATTTGTTAATGATTTGTTAGTGACAAGAGTCAAGTGAGGATAACAGAATAAAGAAAAGTCAAGTAGTTGGCTATTGAAAAGTAATGATTTGAAAATGCCACCCTGAAAAAATAACATGAAATAAGGAGATGAATTCAAAACACACTAGAGGCTTGAGAATCAGCCCTATTTTGGGGATGTGTTCAGAGTGTTGAGGGAGACAAAGCCGATAGTATTCTTCAGGGAATGCTAAACAAAGGAAGATGTATACTCAAAAGGAGCAGTGGTGGCTGCTGTCATCATCCTATGATTGACTGGTTTCTGAAAGGAAAGCAAACTTATTTATTAGGAGAAAATAAATATAGTAAGAAGAATGAAAAGCTAGACTAGACAGATTGACAAAATGAACACTGAGAGGAGAAAATTGGAATAAGGTCTATTATAGCTGAGAGGGATTATGTTAAACTGAATACAAGCAGAGGATTAACTTTGCAAGGAAAACTCTGAAATCAGGGGAGTAATCATTGAAGCACATGTTTTGATGTAAGGTAGAATGAAAAGTTAATGAAGCGAGGTCATTTGTGGAGATGGAAAAGGATAAAGATGAGATTTGGTGAAGAACTGGCAATGCCTTAGACCGGACTGTGTTTAGTAGAAATGTAGGGAGTAATAAACAATGAAATTTACTGATTAACTTAATAAGCTCCTATTGAATATCTCCCATCTGTCAGCCAGTCTTTTGGTGTTGGTAATATATCAGTGAACAAAACAGGTATGAATCCCTGCTCTCATGGAGCCTGAGCCTAAGCCCTACCTTCTTCTTGGAATAATTAATGACTAGAAATCTGATGAATAAGTAAGAGCGGGCATCCAGGACTCTCTTTGAATGCAGGACCCAGGAAAACTCCAGGAAAGAAATCATCTAAGGGAAAAGTGAAGGAAGATAGCTAAGATTCTCGCGGGAAGTCATCAAAGACTTGGTCATCCAAAGGTCAGGATGATTCACTTACAGTGAAATGCATCATTCAGGGCAGGTTCCTGGCCCCAGCCCAAGGGCCTCCTGTGACTGAGTTACCTACTGACTGGGAGGGCCTGAGCCCACCTTTCCTCCAGCACGTTAACTTCTTTTTGCTGCATTTGAAACTGACTGAGAAATCATCATTGTTAGAAGGTTTGAGAGAGGCAAGATTCCTAAAGGAATGCATGAAATGGGTATTTTCTTAGCCATATTTCCTTGTTTTAAAGGTCCTAAAAGAAAGAGTATCATATAAAAACAAAAATGGTATTTCTGCAGAGTTAGTTGTATTTTCCTGGTAACTAGTACTCATATTTTAATCATGTGAATATCAGTAAGATTTAGCTTCACACTTGTAAAGATAAACAATGTTAATATCAGGACAGAAAGATTCATAAAATTCTCTTCTAGTTTATACTTTTCCTCTTCAGACACATATTGAATTATAAACAACAAATGTTGGGAATCATTATAATTTAAATTGACATTTTCAAGGATAACTCTAAATTTCAATAATATGGTTGCAAATGTTAATGTCAATTTGAGAAGTGCATTCTCACCAATGCATTGAGGAGGTTGGGTCCACTTTCCACTAATACATGTGACTGATTTGGGCCCAATCATTGTAAATCCTTCTCTGCAACTGAACTCTACCAAGTTTCCATGGTGATAGAGAGGGGCAGAACTGTTGACATAGCCATGTTCAAGTTCCGGTATATCTCCACAGGTACTCTTCTCCTCTGGAAAATTTCACAAAAATATGTTCATCTTTATCATTTAAGTTTGTATAAGAATACAAATAAAAGTGTTGACTTACTTTTAAATATGACTATTTTTAATACATTACCAACACACACGGGCAAAGCTGTCCATTGTCCATCAACACACTGAATTTTATGAGAGCCCTTCATCAGAAATCCAGGATTGCAGACATATTCCACCACCTTACTGTGTCCATATTCTTCTCTCTGTGTTTCTTTAACTTCCCCACTGAGCAGTTGAGGAGGTGGAGCACACGATTTTGCTCGCCCTACAGTAGACATGCCGTGTAAATAATGGTTATGTGGGCTATTTTATGGCTTAAAAATCTAGCTAACACAGATATTTTTTATTAATTAGTTTATTATTTATTACATAATTTATTTTAGCATTCTTAAACAATGAAAAAACAATGGTGTTGACACCAGACTCTGTTTTGTAGTTCTATTACTCATCCTGAGCTTACATACTGGAAGCCTATGTAAGCCCAGAAAACATGTTCAATAATCTAGATACCCTAAATAGGTATACAAACCAATTAATCAATATGGGTGTGTAAATCATCACAATATTCTTATTCCATGGAAACATTGTATCAAAACTTTTGGAAAAAAATATTATCCTTTGAAACAAGCATTTGATCAAGTTTTAACTTTTATTCCAGGCTTACATATGATTGAATTGACTATAAGCTACTTGGACATTGTTTAGACACACTTGATGACACTTAAGGTAAGTCCCACATTATATAAAATGTCCAATATTAATGGTGGAATTGTAGGCAAAAGGAAAACTAACAAGAAATCCTGCCGGTGTCAGGTTCCTTATACATATCTGTGGATACTTCCACCACACTTTTCAAGAAGCAACTGGACATTAATTTCTTAAATAAGGAAAACTGTTTTATCTACAACCCAACAAGTGTCCTTGGTGGGTATACCTCTGGCTTAATGCATTAGATTATAGATGCACTGGAAGCAGACAGAAAATTAAGAGAGGAAACAAATGGTTGATGACTAAGGTTTTAACTCTTGTTCAGCAGCTGTAAGATAAATATTTACCTTTACATGTTGGAAGATTAGGGGACCATCCAAAGTGGTAGCACTGAATTGAATCTGCTCCAACCATAATAAGTCCTCGTATGCAGGAGAATTTCAACACGTCTCCAAATTTATATCTGTCTTTCTTGGGATTAGCATCTAAATTGTTTTCCATTTGTGGAATACTGCATTCTCTTTCTATAGAAAGAGAAAAATAATTTAGTGAGAATATATAACTAATCATTGCCAAATAAATATTATATGTGTCATGTAAAAATGAGGTGCTGGGTACTGCATGCATATTGAGAGGGGCAGCACATAAATTCTCTTCCTTGTAAAACATTACATATTAGTTTTTATACACCCTCTCCATTCATATGGGGCTCTTTGAGAAATATTAAGGTATTGAACAGCAACATATGTGTCCTGATAATTTATTTGTTAAGTCAGCTTGTTTGAACTGGATATGATTTTATCACTGACACTTATAAAATTTAATGTTACTTTTTCTGTCTCAAAATGTAAAAGTATTCTCTCACGATAAAGAAAACGAATGCTACAATTTTTAAATTGCACACAAATGAAAAATGGTATTTTTAAAAATATAATTGGGAAACCAGAACATACAAGGGAGACATTCCTCATGTATATGAGTTACAGGAGCTTTAAAAATCCCTTAATTTTACAAGTGTGGAAATCAAACTGAAACATTATCAAATTGAAACATGAAACAAAATGAGGAACATGTTTAAGGTCACAGAGATAGACATAATCTAGGGGTCATGATTATGTACATGATATACAAGGATCTATTCTTGTTGTATCTATAAAAGATCTTACTATGAATATATTTATAATTATTCTGATTCAATTTAAAGATGTGTAAAATTATTCCCCCAAATTTATAAAATGTATGAAATTTGTGACATTGGTACAAATTATGAAAAATTGCATTTTTCTTATTTGGAATCTTCCTATCTTGTTAATTAAATTATAAAACTCAAAACTGGAATTTGAAAATAAGAATTTCACCAAAATGAAAATTCATACCGTCTGAAAGTCGTCTTAGCACATAGTCATAAAGTTAGATGTAAGTTAACTATTTTTAAACCTAATGTCACAAAAAATAACTCAAAAAGTAGTTTTTGTTTTGTGTTAATATTGAGTTTCTTAGCTTAGTTGAGAAGGTCATGCCTGATGAGAACAATTGAGATTCCTTTCCGAAAATTCCACTCCAAATTTCCACATGGCAATACTTTTATTGGTATGTGTCTGTGTTTATATATTTTGTGCTTATATAAAATTCCTATTTTATCATATTGTGAAAAATGCTGCATTAACAATAACATCGGTTGTAGGTTACTTTTCAACTGCTGTCTTCACATAAAGACAGTGAGTTTAAGAAAGCCATGATCATGTTAAGAGCCTCCCCTTTTACTTAGAGTAAGCTCCAAACACTTTACAATCCATTCCTTGCCTACACTTCCAATGTCATCTATCTGCCCCTGGAGTCGGAGTCAATACAGAATTTTTAAAATAGGTCAATTTCTTTGCTGCCTCGGCTGTTGCACAGACCCTTATCTCTATGCTGAATGAATGGTTTCCAACTTTTCTTTGCATAGATGTCTTCCTGTAGGAACTAGAGCCTTCAGTCCCCTCCTATTTTCTAAGCACTTGGACTCTTTTGTTCTTCGAATACAGTTATTTGGAAAATATAGTAGAAATATTTTACCTTTTGGTTCATTATTTACCTTAATTATTTGTTGTTTTTTCATAGTGGAAGGAAAGCTCTTGAAAGGCAGATCCCCTGTGTGTATCTTTTATCATTTTCTCTTAGCCTACTTCTAGGACATATTAGGTGTTTGTTGACAGCCTGAAAAGTGAAATTTGTGCCCAGAACACTGTTGAACAAGCCTGTTTCATTTCCATTATAAATTCACTCTGGTGTCTGTCCGAAATCTCTATTTTTAATCTTTTCTACTCTGACTAGTGTTCTTTCTCCTCCTTCCCCTGTGCACCACTTAATCTCACATGACTTTGTCTCCTACCTCAAAGGAAAATAGAAACCATCAGCGACTGTTTCTTTTCAGCATTAGATTTACACATCCATTTTCCTTCCTTCCTCCTGATAGGAAGTTGGAAGTAGAGCTGTTGCCACCAAAGCCCAGGGTTTTCTCAGCAGCGCTGGTTCCTTTCCCTTCTCCTTCACAGGGAACTTCCTGTGTTCAGTCTCTGCCTGCTCCCTTCTCTAGCATATCCTCTTCAGTGTTCATTACACTCTCATCTTTCCCATTAAATAATTCTTTATTCAGTACATAATTCCCCTAGCAATATATCCTGAACCTCCTCTTCTCTGCCACAAGCAAATCTTTTGAAAGAGCTATGTCCACACGCTGTGTTAAGTTTCTTACTAATCATTTTTTTCAGCAGATTCTATGTAGGTTTTTCCCTGTCTACTCCATCCAAAACCATCTCTGTCGCAGTTTTTGTTGGCCTCTATGTAGCCAAATGCACCACATTTTTACAGTCTTCTAACTGGACATATCTACTGAATTAGAAATATTCACCACTCTAACAATCATAATAATTTAATTAGATGACAATTTCCTTGATTTTATTGTATGGCAGGCATTATGGCAAGAACTTTATATGAATAATTTAGTCCAAAATCCTTTGAAATATTAGAACATTGGTAATTACTAATCCATTTTCCAGATTAGGAAGCATGAACAAAGCTTCAAGTAGGCTTGGTTGTTGCCCTAAGATACATGCCTAACCAACTGTAGAATTGGAATTAGAACCCAACCAGGGTGACTCCACAGGCTTCACCATTAGTCGATCTATTATACTTCCTTTACCTTTACTCATTTTCTTCTCTCCACGTCTATGAGACATTCATTTCTAAGTTTTTTCCCTAAATTCTCTGGGTTCTCCTTTTTCCTATCTACTTTGCCATCTATTCCTCTTTGTCTGACACCTAAATGCTGGAATGCTTCAGGGCTCAGTCTTGATCTCTCTTCTGTTTTCATTCTACATTATTTCCCAATGTGATGTCATTATTTATAGGGTGATAATCTCACAGGAGTATCTCCTGGTTAGATCCATGTATGCAACTCTGTAGTGGATATATCCAATTTTTATGGTCCATGGGCAGCCCAGTCACAATGTGTTCAAGTCAAAAGTTGCAGTGTTCTTCCAAAAGTGTTCTCTCTCCTGCCAGTAGCACCTGACAAAGTCATTTCCATTTACCTCCTTGCTTATGAAGCAATGGAGAGCAAACACGCGAGCCCCTTGACTTTTTGCTCTTTTCGACATCCACCATTTAGTGACATTATCTGTGTTTTCTGCCAACAAAATATATCCCAAACCTATCCTCTGCTGTGCATCTCTTCAGCCATATCTTTATCTAATCCCCACTCTTTCTCACCCTACATGGCTTCCTGAAAAAAATATTTTTTTTCAAGAATCCAAATAAAATTATATCATTCCTTTCCTTAAAATTCCTTATGACTTTTCATCAATCATAAAATTAATCCAAATGTGAACATGCCCTGAAGTAACCTGGATAATCTTTCCTTTGCCTCCTATGCAGCCTCAGCTCATAAAATTATCCCACATCTTGAGTAGAATCCATTAACCTTGGTATTTCCCAAATACTATTTTGTTGCCAAAGCTTTGCATATACTGTTCCTTTGGCTTGGAATATTCAACATCCACTCAGTTGGCCAGAGATTGAAGTCCTGTTTCTAGCCCTGGAGACAAGACAGCTGATTGGCAAACATAAAAGAGATTCATGTCACTGTCCTCAGAACTTGTCACAGTGGGAAAATAAAGAGCTCCTCTCAGTACCTGCAGAAATTAATACTCAAGGTAGGAGGTATAAAGCAGAAACTCAGGAGCAAAATAGTTGAAGAGGTTGTAAGACACTGTCATTTTGGTAATGAGTGAGTCTTTGGACTTCAAAACTTCCCCTCCACCCAGTTTACATTAAAGCAGAAGGAGACATCTTGATTTTAATAATCATGCCTTAAAAATGACTCTAGATCAGCCAAATTTGGTAAAAATAAAACATTTTTGATGATTTTTGTTAATTATGTTCATCTTGAAAAGAACAACAGCTGAAAAGGAGTTCTTACCATAACATGCAGGTTTATCAGGCCAGCCATCTTCACGACACACTATGGAGCCTGTGGTGTGTCCATCTTGACTTTCATGCCCATCAAGGCATTCGTAGTCCAGCCTGTCATTGAGCTTAAACCATGTGTCATCACTTCTGGCTCTGGCATTCTCAAATACTGGCATATCACAGGATTCTAAGGGATAATGGAATAAAAATATTTCATTTCTAATATTATTTAGTGGGCAATCTGATTAAGTCTCATCTCAAGGGGAAAGGGGGCTTTACCAATTAGTGTGTGCTAATAAATTATGATGCAAAAATAATCCAAGAATACCAGTGAAAGATCACTGTCCTGGAATAGTTACTCAAAATGAAAAAAATATGTTTCTGTTATTGTTTTATTTTATTTTTTTGTCTGCAACACACGGCTTGCGGGACCCTAATTCCCTGACCAGGGATCGAAAATGTGCCCCCTGTACTGGGAGTGCAGAGCCCTAACCACTGGATCGCCAGGGAATTCCTGAAAAATTATGTTTCTACACAACATTTTTCTCCACACTTAATGTCTCTGAAATATTTCTTTTATGAACATTTTTTCTCAATTTAATTATACTTATGCATTTTTCCCAGGCTAGTAATAAAATAAGCCATTACAGATGTATGGTACTATTTTTATAACAGTATTTTCTGAATTAATATGCTGAACTTATTAGCAGTTGTGACATATATGTCAAAGAAAAATTGATTAATTGAAAAAAAGAGTAATTTTCAACAAGGTAAGTAAATTTTTAAACATTATATAGAATTCTACTTTAAAACACACTAATATTTAAAGTCACATGCTGATTTTGCTTTCCGAAATATATTTTTAATGGTTGTGTATTCTTTTATATTTATCAAGGTTGAATGCAGAAATAGTTCTATTATTTATAACAAGTTACAAGAAAGTAAAATGTTTCTCTACAAGAAAGTAAAATTGAACAGTAACAATTTTCACTAACACTATAATAGTGATATTAATCAAGGTTTAAATAATTAATCTCAAACTTCATAATGTGTTATGTAGCTAACTAGCTTAAAATTTTAAAAAAATAAAGCAAAACTATACTAGTAAAGACAAAAGTAATTGAGAACTTTTCTCTTCCATGAAAAGAGTGTTAGAATGGAAAATTGGTCACATATTAGTACAAAGTGAGTTTGATATGGGGGCAACTTTTATCGTTTTCTCTTTGGCTAGTGCCCATATTAAGCATAGACATTGGAAAGAAAAATAAAATGTAAACAGTAGAAAGGGATATTTTAAATATCCACTTCACTTGAAGTGACTATGTAAAATATCACTTCAAAAATATCATTGTGCGGCTTTGGGATGAATAAGATAAACTCCGCAAATTGTCCTTAGAAAATCGTCATAAACATCTGTGTGGTGGGACAGAAACATCTCTCAGCACAGCAGAATTTGCTCCTATCTAGAATTGTTTCTGTGTCTCCACTTACTAGATGTTTATGAAGATTTCCTAACAGAGCGTATTTTTCTCAAGTGGATCTACCCTACAGTTTCAAACATACACATTTTACAAGTTATATTATTTGAAGATTATGCACTATGGACTCATATCTTCACTTAAAAACATAACCTTTAGGCTTAGGAGGAAAGATTCTGACATAAAAGTCTCATAAAATAAAATCAGATACAATCAGCATAAAGGACTCAGCTAAAAATAAATGAATTTATACCAGAATATAGGTATGTCTCTTAGCTAAATTAGTTTTTAATCACTGGATGTGTTAAAGTGAAAAAATCTTGAAGTGAAGGATGCAATGATATTCTACACTACTAGTAATTAATCATAAAAGGTAAAAAATGATACACATTTTAATATTTATCTTTCAAATACAGCCATGGGACCACATCAACACCTCATACCACCCAAGGGTAAAAAGAATGAAGTTAAAGAAAACTTCTCTAGAGTGATCATTAGGATAATGAATACGAAAATAA
This sequence comes from Mesoplodon densirostris, assembly GCF_025265405.1. Lineage (NCBI taxonomy): Eukaryota > Metazoa > Chordata > Mammalia > Artiodactyla > Ziphiidae > Mesoplodon > Mesoplodon densirostris. Next base: position 187,734,326 of record NC_082662.1, on the reverse strand, counting down.
TCAATTACTTACTAATGCATACAGGTTGCATTGACCATCCACTTTGCAGACATGTAATTAATCCTGATGTATTACCATCTGCTGTTACATATCCTGATTTACACTTATACTTTGTTTGTTTATTTAAAGGATATGTAAAGCTGGATTCAGAAAAAAATCCGTTCTTAATTTGTATATCTGATTTTGAACATGTTTCTAAAAACGGAGAAAGCACAAAGAAAAGATAAGCATATATTTGATGAACATTTGCTAAACATGCAAATAATATAACTATAGAGAAATGGGGAGTCATTTATAAATGTAAACCTAGAAAAATTCTAATCATTTAAGTTCTTGTGTGAGAGAAAAAAATCGTTGAGTTTCCAAAGATATTAAATCAAGACACTTTATTCATGTTTTTAGAACAAAGCAAGATTTAAAGTACTCAGAATCCTTACTAGGAAATTATTAGAAATCTGTTTGTCTAATGGATCTGGAATCCTACAGCATGTCAGAACTCTATTAATGGCTTTCCTTTCTTGGGACTTGTTCGAAACATTGCTTAGTCAGGATCTCTTAAGCAACCCAGAACACAGTTAACAAATTGGGGTATCTCAGATCAGGTGATGATCTCGGAATCTTCCACCACAGTTACCATAGCCTTTGTATCTGAGAATTTGAAATGTTTGTCATAAAATGTTGGGTGCTTACATGCCGCGGAGCGGCTGGGCCCGTGAGCCATGGCCGCTGATCCTGCGCGTCCGGAGCCTGTGCTCCGCAACGGGAGAGGCCACAGAAGTGAGAGGCCCGCGTAACGCAAAAAAAAAAAAAAAAAAAAAAAAAAAATTGGGTGCTTAAATCCATGTCAATATATGGAGTTCAATGAAGATGACAATGCTCAACACATGTATTCATTCTACAAAGTACTAAATGATGCTTCCTCAAACTATGTACAGCTAAACTTGAAATAGTAAAGTACATTTCTGTCACTTACTAAGTCTCTTCAGAGGGCTCAGCTTCTTTTATTAAATAACTCGTGGATAAAGAAGAAACCAAAAGAGAAAACTTTGAATATTTTGAATTGAATGAAAATAAAAACATGATAAGTAAAATTTTATGAGATTTATGAAATGACACGAAAGTGGGTTGAGAGGGGAATTTTAACATTAAATAACAATAAAAGAAAATAATAAAGATTGAAAATCAATAATAGAACATAATAAGGATTGAAAATCAATAATTCTTTTTACTTAAAAATTATAAAAAGGAAAGCAAACAAACACAACATATATAAATTTGAAAGAATAGAGTGACATTAGTAAGATGATGGAATAGGATGCCTCGACCTCTCCTCACAGACACACTGAATTAACAGCTATGAACCTATCAGCTCCCGTTATTTAGAACACTGGTTGAGAGGCTCCTGCATCCAAGGCAAGTGAGAAAATGCTAAAATCCTAACTGTTAGGAAAAACTGAGACACACTCTCACAATAAACCCCACCTAGGCATAGCACCATATAATTGGGAGGGAAACTTCAACTCCCAGCTTCTCCTAGAGGAGCAAAGAGTTTGAACCACAATCTAGGGCTCCAGTTTTCCAACTGCTAGTCCAGGGTCTGGCTTCTAAATCACCTGCCTCTGGGAGGACCCAGCATTTCCAGTCTCCTGGGACTACTGAGGACAAAGTGGAATGGCTGTGCTAGCACTGCTCACAGGTCATCCCCTACCTTAGTGCAAAGGGAGCAGCTCCCAGGTTTTCCGTGGAAGGAGTTAGACTACACATCTAGACCCTCATCTTTTTTTTTTTTTTTTTTTTTTTTTTTTTTTGTGGTACGCAGGCCTCTCACTGTTGTGGCCTCTCCCGTTGTGGAGCACAGGCTCCGGACACACAGGCTCAGCGGCCATGGCTCACGGGCCCAGCCGCTCCGCGGCATGTGGGATCTTCCTGGACAGGGGCACGAACCCGTGTCCCCTGAATCGGCAGGTGGACTCTCAACCACTGTGCCACCAGGGAAGCCTTAGACCCTCATCTTTTCTAGCTGCTGCCTAAGGAACTGGCTCCTAACTAACCTCTCTCTGAGAGCTGATGAAGCCCAGAATTTGTTGGTGCCTGGAGACTACTGAGAGAAAATCATGGTTTGGAAGAGCCCAGGGTTTGAAGGAGCATGCAGGCATTTCCACAGACCTTCTCCCCAGCTCAGTGCAGAGTGAGTGAGGGGATAAACTCCAGCTCCCAGCTTCACCAGCTTTTCTGGCTTCTAGGTCACCTGTCTCAGGACATAGATGGGAGTTGGCATACTCTAGACCCCTGGAAGATGCTAAGTACAAAGACAGCAGTTTGGATGAGCATAGAGTTTAGAGGGGCATCCAGAATCTCTGGCCAGGCTGATTGATGAAGGCTTTCTACTTAAGTGTCCAGTCTGTGAAGACTAGGAGATGTGGGTATTTAATCTAATGCACAGATATCAACACAAAGATTCGAGAAAAATAATAATACAGAAATATGTTCCAGTCAGAAGAACAAGATAAGTATCTATAAACCAACACTAATGAAATGGAGACAGGTGATTTCTTTCTTTCTTTCTTTCTTTCTTTCTTTCTTTCTTTCTCTCTTTCTCTCTTTCTTTCTCCCTTCCTTCCTTCCTTCCTTTCTCCCTTCCTTGTCTTCCTTCCATCCTTCTCTTTGTTTCTATGAATTCAATCTTTTGTTTCCCTTTCTTTCTCTCCCTCCCTCCCTTCCTTCCTTCCTTCCTTCTTCTTTTTTCTTTCTTTCTTTCTTTCTTTCTTTCTTTTTCTCTTTCTTTCTTTCTTTCTTTCTTTCTTTCTTTCTTTCTTTCTTTCTTTCTTTCTTTCTTTCTTTCTTCCTTTCTTATTTCACTTAGCATAATGTCCTCTATGCTCATCCATGTTGTATCAAATGGCAGGACTTCTTTTGTTTCTTGTGGCTGCGTAATATTCCATTTTACATATATAGATCACATCTTTATTTATTCTTTTATTTACTTATTTTTTTGCTGACCCGTAAGTTGTTCCCAAAGCTTGGATACTGTGAATAATGCTAAAATTAGCATGGTACTGCAGATATGTCTTCGAGATATTGATTTTATTTCTGTTGGATACATACCTAGGAATGAGATTGCTGGGTCATATGAAAGTTCTGTTAATTTTTTTGAGGAAATTCCACACTGATTTCCATAGAGTTGTAACAAATTAAATTCCATCCGAAGTGTACAAGGATTCACTTTTCTCCACATCCTTGCCAACACTTATATTTTTTGATAAAAGTCATTCTAAAAGGTGTGAAGTAATATCTCATTGTGGTTTTGATTTGTATTTCCCTGAAGATTAGTAATTGTTTTACTATCTACTCATGTATCTGTTGGCCTTTTGCGTGTATTTTTCAGAAAAATGTCTACTCAGACCCTTTGCTCATTTTTAAATCAGATTACTTGATTTTTCTGCTATTGAGTTGTAAAAGACCTTTTTATTTTTAAATATTACCCTCTTATTAGATATATGGTTTTCAATTCCATAGTTTACCTTTTCCTTTGTTGATTTGCTGAACAGAACCTTTAGTTTAATACAGTCCCACTTAAATTTTGTTTCTGTTACTTGTGCTTTTGGTGACATATCAAAAAACATCAATGCCCAAACCAGTGTCAAGAAACTAGCTCCCCAAGTTTTCTTGTATGACATTTATGGTTTCAGGTCTTACATCTAAGTCTCTAATTCATTTAGAGTTAATTTTTGTTGGTGTTTCAATATAGGGGTCCAATTTCATTCTTGTTTGTACATATCCAGTTTTCCCAGCACCATTTACTAAAGACACCATCATTTCCCCATTGTGTATTTTTGATTGCCTTGTTAAATATTAGGTGACACACGGGCTTATTTCTGGGTCTCAATTCTGTTCCATTGGCTATGTGTGTATTATTTATGCCAGAATCATACTATTTTGATTACTATTGCTCTAAAACTATAGTTTGAAATCAGGAAGTGTAATGCCTCCAGCTTTGTTGTTCTTTCTCAAGAAAAGGGGGTATTTTTTGATTCCATATGAATTTTAGGATTATTTATTTTACTTATGTAAAATATGCCATTGGGTTTTGCTGAATGGTTTGAGAAGGATTGGTATTTATTCTTCAAATCCTTGGTATAATTTACCAATTAGATCATCTGGTCCTGAGCTTTACTTCCTTGGAAGATTTTAAATTTTTGATTCCATTTTATTTCTAATTTTATTCTGTTCAGATTTTCTGTTGTTAAATGAGTTAGTATTGTTGAATTATAAGTTTCTAGGAATTTATCCATTTCTTCTAGGTTATCCAATTTGTTGGCATATGATAGTTCATAGTTGTCTTTTATGATCCTTGGCATTGCTGTGGCATCAATTGTAATAGCTCATCTTTCATTTCTGATTTAACTTATATGAGTTTTACCTCTTTTTTTTTCTTAATCTAGCTTTAGGTTTGTTCATTTTGTTTATCTTTTTGCAAAAGCAGGTATGCTGTGATCTTTTCTGTTGTATTTTCTGGTCTCTATTTCATATATTTCTGTTCTGATCTTCATTATTTCCTTCTTTCTGGTAACTTCATGCTTAGTTTGTTCTTTTTCTTTGAGTGTAAAATTGGCTTGTTTTTTGCAGATCTTCCTTTTTTCTTAATGTATGATTTTATCACTATAAATGCTCCTCATAGAACTGCTTTTGTTGTGCTTAAATTTTCATTTCCTTTAGAATACATTTTTATTTCTCCCTGATATCTATTTTGACCCATTGTTGAGAAATGTTTTGTTTCCACATACTGTCAGTTTTTTACTTTTCTTCCTGTTACTGATTGTTTAGTTTCATACCACTGTGGTCCAAAAAATGTTTGGTATACTTTCAATCATCTTAAGGTTTTTAAGGCTTGTTTTGTGACCTAGCATGTTCTCTCTCCTGGAGAATGTTCTCTGTATGCTTAGGATGAATATATATTCTGCTGTTGAATGGAATGTTCTGATATGTCTGTTAGGTACATTTGTTTAAGCTTGGTTCCAGTCGAATTGCTCTTTATTGATTTTCTGGGTGAATGATCTACCCATTTTTGAAAGTAGAGTATTGAACTCCCCTACTATTATTATACTGCTATTTCTCTGTTTAGATCAGTTAGAATTTGCTTAATGTACTTAGGTGCTCCCATGCTGGGTACATATGTATTTACAGCTGTTAAATCCTCTTGATTTGATCTCTTCATTTTATAATGACCTTCTTGTCTCTTATTCACAGTTTTGACTAAAAGTCTATTTTTCTGAAATAAGTATTGCTATCCCTGCTCTCTTTTGATGTCCATTTGCATGGAATATTGTCTTTTCATTCACTTTAGCCTTTGGGTGTCCTAAATGCTGAAGTGAGTTTCAGTTTAGTTTTACATCTAGGTAGTTTATAGTTGGAGTTTCTGTCTGTTCTCCCCTTGATTTTTTATGCACTCTCTATGTCTTTTGATTTGAGAATAGAATGCATTTACTTTTAATGTTGTCATTGATAGGGAAGGACTTACTAATACAATCTCATTAACTGTTTTCTGGCCACTATATAGTAAATATTGTTCCTTGGTCTTTCTCTTGCACCCTTTCTTAGAGAATTCATGATTTTCTGTAGTGGTACACTTTGATTCCTTTATCTTTTGTGTATCTAAAATAGGTTTTGTTTTGTGATTACCACAAGGCTTACACAAAATATCTTATAGGTGTAACGGTCTATTTGTAGGTGATAACAAATTCACTTTGATTGCATACAAACCTTACCCTTTCACTTTCCTCCCAACCTATTTTGTTTTTGATATCACAATTTACATTATTTTTTATGTGTTGTATATATTCATGGTTTCACATTACTAATTAACATCCTTTTCTTTCAGCTTGAAGAACTCCTTTCAGCATTTCTTGTAAGAGAGATCTAGTACTAATGAATTCCTTCAGTTTTTATTCATCTGGGAAAGTCTTTATACCCCCTTCATTGCTACAAGATCGATTTTCCAGGCAAATAATTCTTCAGTTGCAGGTTTTTTCTTTCAGTAATTTGAATATTTCATCCCTCTCTCTCCTGGTGTGCAGTGTTTCTGCAGTTTTATTAACCTGCTTATATCTTTATGGGGAATCCCTTTTGTTTGTGGAGGTTTTTCTCTCAGCTTCAAAAATTCTCTTTGCCTTTGATTTTAGACAGTTTTTTACAATGTGTCTTGTATGTAGAATATCTCTTGTTTGAATCTGTTTGGGGACTTATGAAATGCATGATCTTGAGTGTCCATGTCTTCCCAGCCATTATTTCTTTAAATAAACTTTCTTCTCCTGGGACACCCATAATCTCTACAATGTTTCTCTTGATGGTCTCCAATCATTCCTGTAGGCTCTCTTCACTCTGACAGGATACTTTCAAATGAGTTTTTTTATTCTGCTTGATACTTTGTGGTTGATGCTCTCCATTGTATTTATCACTTCATTCATTGTATTCTTTACTTTCAGAATTCTATCTCCCTGTTAAACTTCTTGTTTTTTTCAATTATTGTTTATTTGACTCCTTTGAATTATCTGTGTTTTCTTGCATCTCAGTGAAGTTCTTTAAAGTAACTATATTGAAGCATCTATCAGATAAATTGTACATATCCATTATTTGAGGTCAGTTAATGGAAAACTATTATGCTCCTTTGTTTGTATTGTAGTCCTTAGATTTTTTTGTTTCTTGAAGTCGCCTGTTGCTGTCTTCACACGTAAAGAAGCAATTGCTTCCTCCAGTCTTTACAGATTGACCGGGGAGGAAAATACATTCTGTCACACTGCTATAGGCTTCTCCAGACCTTTTTTATGGATACACCTGTTCCACACATCTTGATCCCTTGTGGGAGAGAATTTTGAAGATTGTATGCTTCCCTCTATCTGGCAAAGCCAGTCTGTGTGCTGACGGCTTCCTGGTTGCTTTCCCTGGGACAATGACAAATGTTCATGTTTGTGTGTTTTCTCCCAATCCCACAGGGTCAGGCTGGCTTCTAGATGTCTCACTAGTCATCTGCAAAGGTTTGCATTGCCCCCTTGGGTACACACACAGGGAGCTGACCATGGGGCAGGGGGATATGGATGTGTTGAGGGTGCTCATGAGTGAGAAGTATTCACAAACTACGTGTGTGCAATGGCTAGAGGGAGGGCTTCCTTTTTTTTAAATGCCCAGAAGTGTCCATTTTATTTGTCCATGCAGTAGGGGACTAAGGCATGACATGTTACTTCTAAGAGTTAGAGAGCCAGCAGTGGAGGGGAGAAGCAAGCCCTCTTGGACGCTGGGCCCCAAGGCTGCCTTCTAGGCTGGGGGCTGGACCTCAGACCTGAGCCCCAGAAGACTCAAAGCTTTGTTGAAGAAGAGGTTGATGGGAGTGGAGTCATCGGTGATGAGGGTTGATTTTAGGCCCAGGCTCTGGAGAAGTTTTACCTGCATCTCCAGTCCTGCCACAGCGAGGTCCCTGATGGTGATGGGACCCAGGCCCTCTGTTATCTTCTTGAACTTCTTCACCTCTACCTCAGCCAGCTAGTGGTGTCTACAAAATGGCCAGTAGGATCCTTGTCTCTTGATGAATTCTAGCCCTGGATGCTGTACTCCTGGCCTCTCCCCACTCCTCAGTCATGCAGATTACCCCTGTATTCTGGTTGTGAGAGACAAGTGGGCCTTTTGATCAGTATTGCAAGATGAGGAAGCTGGCCCTTACTCACATGCTCTTATTTTCCCCCACAGGTGAAATCTTGTGCTGAGGGGGTCTCTCTGGGCACTAAGCTGTTCTACTTTAAGGGAGAGGTGACACAGGTAAAGTGAAACTGTTCCTCTAACCTTCTTTGATGCATTCAGTCTTGAATCTCTGTGCTCCAACAGTGTGCTATAATTTCTCTGCTAGACTCCTAGAATCCCACAAAGATATTCTCGTCGATTCATCATGGTCAAAGTTTGTATCAGGAGAGACAGTAAAACTCCTATTCTGCCATCTTGCTGACATCTCTCTGTTATTATAGGTTTCTTCTTTGTGTTCCCCCCGCCGTATTCTTGACTAATGTCTATCAATAGGCACATTTATTTTGTTATATACATATCAAGAAGTCTGTACATACACTCACACACATTTGTAAAAAATAAAACTAAATAAGTCCTTTGGCAAAACAAGAAAAAGTTGATAAAAACATTTTGCAGTGGATAATATAGCTGAGTCTTAGAAAATTATAAATATACTGGGATCTCGGACCAGTTTACTCACGGACACGGATGCATATGGGAGGAGGAGACCAGCCATCCTCTGTACAGGTCATTGTGTCCTGGTTATTCTGAAGACTGTAGCCATTATAGCAGCGAACTCTTACAGTTTTACCTTGTAAATATTTTTCTTCGTAATCTGGGGAATGTCCATTTTCCAAGTAATTGAAAATACATTGTCCTAAGGATCATAAAGACAATAGAAAAGAAAAAAAATAACATATATTTGGTAAAATAGCACATTAAAAATTAACTTAATAGTATTTACCTGACAATGCATTAGTATTCAAAAAGAACAAATAACTTAATTAAAATGAAAGCTACTACCACGTGTTTGTTAAAAAAGAAAAAATAATCAATATACCATGTTATTTATTTTTAGTTTTTATAATTACAATATGTGTAAATGATGCAGATATTCTTATAAAATCTCTATATTTCTCATGTGATTTCCATGGAGAGCTCCTCATAAAAAGAAGGCTTATTTGGGTCTTTTTGCTCACAGAACTTGACCCTTGGCCTTATTTTTGTTGTGCAAGACTTAATTGTACTCACTTATATACTATTGTTTCTCCACTCTTTGGAAGATTTATACACATAAAATTAAAGAGGTTTACTTACTGAGGCATGGTACTTCTGGAACCCATCCTTCTCGTTTGCAAGTAAGGTAAGCCCAGTATCCTTTTGAAGGAGGCACAAAATGCTGATCACAGTGATAGGAGAAATATTGACCTATGCTTGCTGGAAAGTATCCTCTATATGCATAATAGAGCCTTCCATGTTTTATTACTGGAAAATCGCAAGGTTTAACTTGGAATAAAAAAAAAGGTATGAATAATGTTTTATCTTAGTAATCAAATTAGAGATCAGATGTTTCATCTATGAATTATATTCCTATTAGCTTAATTACCCTCATTGCGTTACAGTTTCTAGGAAAAGAGAAGTTATAGAAAACTCAGATGATTGAGGTATGTAAGGAGGTCCTTGCTAATGAAGATCACATTATGTCTTGTGGATCACATTACATAAAATTTATTTGTGAGCTCTCTTGGTAGAAAACTATACAGAGCTATTGATTTAATTATCCTTAAGTACATATGTCTTAGCCTTGGTTGACTAAATTAGCATCTTAATCGAGAGATGAAAGTACAAATTTTATCGTGCACCTCATCTGTCTTCTTTTTCATTCTCATCAGAAATCAGGATCCTGGCTTTTATTTTCAGACCAAGTCAATGTAGGAAAACAGTTTTTGTTTTTAGATTAACACTCATTAGTTTACTTTTCTATTTATTGGAAATGTGTGATAAGTGTAGAGAAGCAAAACAGTTGATCCATTGATCACATTACACAGAAAAAAAAATATTCTAATTTAACCCTCAAACTAGACATTAAGGCATATTTTCCCTTCTTTATCTAATCAGAGAAATGAACAATGAATGAATAAATCTTAATATCCAAATGGTTACGATTAAGGGAAACACTTGAATGCTTATTTCTAATTTTAATTTGATTTGTTTTTAATTTAATTTGTTTAATTTGTTTTTAATTTAATTTAATTTAATTTGTTGTTTTCAGTTTCTTATAAATATTTTAAATGAGGTATAATATAATTACATATTTGTTATTCATATATATTGAGTAATTTTCACATGTATTCTTAATTGTTATTTTGTTTATAACAGTTTTATATATAATATTTTTCAGAAAAATTTACCCTTTTTATTGGATGGTTTGGAGATAATCTAATACTTTTAATACTACACTAGTATTTATTTTACATCATGAAATATGATATTACAAGAACACATATGCAACACATTAAAAAGTGTACAAAATGCACACAGAATATTCATTACCATTATTATCTTCCTTAAGATCAATGATCCGTTTTCTTTTTTGTATGATTACAGAAATCTTTCAAGCTGTTTTTACAGACTTGCTATGTGAATTATAAACTTTGAATCTTTGCATATCCTAATGTCTTTCTTTAACAAAGACTTGTGAATGATACCTTCTCTTGGTATAGATTCTTGTCCTATAGTCTGTATCTCTCATCACTGATGAATTTTCCCCACTTTTGTGAAGCTTCCCACTCTTTTAAGATTGAAATGCTTATTTACTCTCATTCCTTTTAAGTAACAGACTAGTTTTTTTCACACTACTTTTTGGAGATTTAGAAGATTTTCTCTTCATCCATGGATTTTACAAATTCCATCATGTTATGTCAAGATATGTGTATTTAACAACAATTCTATGTTGGGCAAGCTTGAGTCTTTGTATTTGCAAGAACCAAATCTTAAAGAACTCAATTAACTTTGCCATTAAATTGTAGAGCAGACATTTGAATCCTGATGATCTGATTTCAGAACTAGTATGTTTATCCACTTCATTATGTTTCTTCATACAATATGAATACAGAAAAATAATCGACTGAGATTCGTTTCCAAAAGGTACACACTGAGGGCATAATTGAAAGTAAGTATTATTAGTATCACTGGCTGAGCCCTGTTCCTAGTCTTGTCTTTCATTCAGTCACATGTGAATGTGTTTGTATCTCTCTAACCAGATCATTTCCTGAAGCATGTGTACTATTCCATTGTGGTCGGATCAGCACTAACATTGACAGGACTTAGAACAGCCTCATTACAGTCTCACACTTCTACCAACACGAGGTATGGTCTCATGAGCAGCTTTGGCCGTGCCATCACAGTGTTGGCTCAGACTGATCTCAAAACTGATTAAAATATTCACTAATTTTTAAAAGTGTTTCTAGTCTTTCTGTACTTGTGCAGCTGACTCCTATGGCCCAAACCCAGGATCTTACAGTTATCACTGTTAAATTTCATGTTACTAGATCCAACCTTGCACATGGGAGTCTTTCTGAGTGATGAATCTATCCTAATGCAGATTCTCTTTCAGCAGCCCTGTATCATTCCAGTGGTGAATTTGTACTGCATCTCCTCTACACCATTAAACTAGAGGAATGGAGCAGGCCTGAGAACACAGTCCTGAATCTGATAATCAGATAGGCTGATTTAATGAAATTATGACTATCTGATAAACCATCTAATTGGTCGATTTCCCCATCTTGTCCACAAGAACTTCGGAAGTTCCCTTGTGGGATAAACTCGTTGAGGCTCATCTGCCATATTCATAAACCAAACTTTAACATGATTAAATATTTCTCTTATATTTCTTATGCACATTGAAATCTGTTTCATACTGATAATAGCTTCCTTTTTAAGGGACTCTTACTTTGAAAAATCATTTTGGACTTATGCCTGGAATTAACATTGAGGTCATTGATCTATTGTTTGTATCATTACATTTTTCTTTCAGGCAAGGTCGAGTATAACTGTAGTGCATCTTTACAATAAACTGTGATGTATAAAGAAAAAGAATATGATTGTAGAAACAGAAAACACTTGAGAAAAGGTAAATGAAGCATGCCTAGAAATACAATACTCTGTTCAGTTGAGTGACATTTTTCTAAATGTGATAGTTTTAGAAAATTCCACGATGTCTTGTACATTCCTCCCTCCCAAAATTAGAGCCTAATTCCCCACACTTGAATGTGCTGGACTTAGTGACCCACTTCTAAATAATACATATGGCTGAAGTGACAGTGACAGTGTGTGGCCAGGTCATAAATGGTATGGAAACTTCCTGCTCTCTCTGGGATCACTAGCTCTGGGGAAAGATAGCTTCCTCTCAAACAATCTGCGGAGATGCCCATGTGGTAAGGTATTGAGGCTTCCTGCCCAAAGCCAGGTGAGAGAGCCTAGGAAGCAAATGAGCCATCAGGTGACTTGCAGCCCAGGCCAGCACCCCGACTGCAACCCAAGAAGTGTGATTCAGAACTAACCAACTAAGCCACTTCCTAATTCCTGACCCATAGGAGCTCTAAGAATATAAAGGTGTGTTGTTTTAAGCCCATATGTTTTGGGAGAATATTTTTACACAGCACTAGATAATTAATATACTAGGTGTTAGGTAATGTAAGTCTTACTCAATGTCTTAGTTCAGATATTGGAACTATATTAGAGAATTATATATTCAAACACACAGACACATATTTAACTTTGAGTAGCAAAATATTTAAAGAGTTTTTAGTTTACAAAAATGTTTTTATTCCTCCTTAGAACTGTCTACTTTGAATAGTGAAGAATGCCTCTAAAGCCTCTATTTTGCATACACAGTAGGGCAAATACTTGGATTTATTCTGTCCCCATTTTTGTGTGTTTAAGAGAAAGAAACTTCAGAATTAAGAAGTAGGTCAAGATATGAGTGAAACTTACAGGAACATCTTGGAGCAGGTGACCAGCCTTGGCTGGTGCACGTTGCAACATTTCCTTGGATCACAGGAGAAAAGCCACTTTTACACTCATAAGTGATTCTATCTTCACCTCTGTATTTGGTTAATTGAGGTGTGTAAATACCATTTGGAATATAAGGAGGATCACATGTTATTTCTGAAAAGAAAAAAGATATGTGTACCATATAGAAATAATTATCCATTAAAAACAATCAAGTATATAGAAATATAAAAGTGGATGTTATTTGTTCTTAGTACAGCACAAAATGTCATTAAAATGAACACAGCCTCATACTCTTCCTGCTGTATCAATCATATTTCCCTCCATTGTATTTCTCATCTAATGTATTTGTCCCTGTTGGACTCCTGAATCCTCTTTCTCTAAAGGCAACACATGCTTCAAGATATTCCATACATGGCAATGAGTTCTTGGTATATCACTTCAGCTATTCTTTCCACTTTCTGCAAGTTCCTCAGCTTCTGTCAATCTCACAAGGACTATTTACAAATATTCTGAGTCTCCTCCCTCCAGACGCTTGTTTGGATAGTATACCCCTGCCCCTTTGAAGTAGACGTAAACACATGGCTTGCACAGGACAATGAAATGAATATGGAAGTAATATGTTTTCCTTTAGGGAGGAACAGTCATTTTGACTGTAACAGTCATTGTGTGAATTTTTAATGTTCTTTTCCCCACAGCTGCAGTGATTAAAAGAACATGGAGGGCTTCCCTGGTGGAGCAGTGGTTGAGAGTCTGCCTGCCGATGCAGGGGACGCGGGTTCGTGCCCCAGTCTGGGAAGATCCCACATGCCGTGGAGTGGCTGGACCCGTGAGCCATGGCCACTGAGCCTGCGCGTCCGGAGCCTGTGCTCCACAACGAGAGAGGCCACAACAGTGAGAGGCCCGCGTACCGCAAAATAAAATAAAATAAAATAAAATAAAATAAAATAAAATATATAAGAAACCTCCATCCATTTTGATGTCAGAAGCTAGACTGTGACCTCTTTCCTAATGTTGTGTGAGCATATTCACTTATCTTTATAATCAGCGTTGAGAGTCCTTTTGCTGTGGAACTCAAAAAACAGAAAAAACATAATTTTTTTTCGTTTTCCCTTAAGAGAATATGAGATAATTTTCCTGTGAGGTTACACTCTATCATGATGACACAATACAGACAATTCCTATTAGTCTATCATTAAAATATAAAGACAGGTGAAAGTAGATAAAACGTGGAGTTACATTCAAGAGGGAAGCTGAGTGTTCAGAGTTGTTTCAACTTACCCTGTGTATGAGCACAGGAAACCCACAGGGTGAGGATGACATTGAGTAGTAACAGCATGTTAGACATTCCCAAAGGCACGTTCATACAAATATTCCAGTTGTGTTGTTTGGTTGTTTAGCAGTTTATCAAGTGTGACTCTGAACTTAAGGACATGACTATGAAGCTAGTTAACTGAGGTCACTTAGTAAATATCAAAGTTCAAACAGCTTTGCAAAATCCCTGAATTACGGGTAGTGGTTTCACAACAATTTTTTTTTTTTTTTTGGTACGCAGGCCTCTCACTGCTGTGGCCTCTCCCGTTGCAGAGCACAGGCTCCGGACGTGCAGGCCCAGCGGCCATGGCTCACGGGTCCAGCTGCTCTGCGGCATGTGGGATCCTCCCGGACCGGGGCACGAACCCGTGTCCCCTGCATCGGCAGGCGGACTCTCAACCACTGCGCCACCAGGGAAGCCCCCACAACAATTTCTTAAGTTCAGTCCCTGTTAAGTACTTGTACAACCTTTTTGGGGACAGTAATAGGTGGGCTCCAGAAGTGATATAAAACACTAATTGTTAAACACTTCTTTAAAGTAAGTGGAGTTCTTTCTCAACCAGGTGAATCATATGTGAATAACTCTGTGTCCATGTCACTATCACTTTCTCATGTCTTTTATTTACCATCACCCAGCTTCTTTGCTTAGGGGTCTAGGAAAACCAACGTGTATTTGGATCTTATTCTATCATGTGTATTTTTTTTTTTTTTTTGCAGTACACAGGCCTCTCACTGTTGTGGCCTCTCCCGTTGCAGAGCACAGGCTCCAGACAAACAGGCTCAGCTGCCATGGCTCACGGGTCCAGCCGCTCCACGGCATGTGGGATCTTCCCAGACCGGGGCACGAACCCATGTCCCCTGCATCGGCAGGCGGACTATCAACAACTGCGCCACCAGGGAAACCCTAACATCTGTATTTTCTTGTGCTTAGGGAAGCACTGATTCTTTTTTATTAACTTATGTGGGATCACACTAGTGAGTACAAGAGTTTCAGCATATTCTTTTTTTTTTTTTTTTTTCTTTTTGGCTGAGGCTTAATTTATTACTATTACTTTTATTTTAATTTTTTGGGTTTTTTTGAGGTATAGTTAATGTACAATGTTATATAAGTTTCAGGTATACAACATAATGATTCACAACTTTTAAAGGTTATACTCCATTTATAGTTATTATAAAATATTGACTAAAGTCCCTGTGTGGTACTATATTTCCTTGTAGCTTATTTTTTTTTTTTTTTTACAAATTTAATCAGTTATACATATACATATGTTCCCATATCCCCTCCCTTTTGCGTCTCCCTCCCACCCTCCCTATCCCACCCCTCCAGGCAGTCACAAAGCACCGAGCTGATCTTCCTGTGCTATGCGGCTGCTTCCCACTAGCTATCTACCTTACGTTTGGTAGTGTATATATGTCCATGCCGCTCTTTCACTTTGTCACAGCTTACCCTTCCCCCTCCCCATATCCTCAAGTCCATTCTCTAGTAGGTCTGTGTCTTTATTCCTGTCTTACCCCTATGTTCTTCATGACATTTTTTTTTCTTAAATTCCATATATATGTGTTAGCATACAGTATTTGTCTTTCTCTTTCTGACTTACTTCACTCTGTATGACAGACTCTAGGTCTATCCACCCCATTACAAATAGCTCAATTTCATTTCTTTTTATGGCTGAGTAATATTCCATTGTATATATGTGCCACATCTTCTTTATCCATTCATCCAATGATGGACACTTAGGTTGTTTACATCTCCGGGCTATTGTAAATAGGGCTGCTATGAACATTTTGGTACATGTCTCTTTTTGAATTATGGTTTTCTCAGGGTATATGCCCAGTAGTGGGATTGCTGGGTCATATGGTAGTTCTATTTGTAGTTTTTTAAGGAACCTCCATACCGTTCTCCATAGTGGCTGTACCAATTCACATTCCCACCAGCAGTGCAAGAGTGTTCCCTTTTTTCCACACCCTCTCCAGCATTTATTGTTTCTAGATTTTTTGATGATGGCCATTCTGACTGGGGTGAGATGATATCTCATTGTAGTTTTGATTTGCATTTCTCTAATGAGTAAAGATGTTGAGCATCCTTTCATGTGTTTGTTGGCTGACTGTATATCTTCTGTGGAGAAATGTCTTTTTAGGTCTTCTGCCCATTTTTGGATTGGGTTGTTTGTTTTTTTGCTATTGAGCTGCATGAGCTGCTTATAAATTTTGGAGATTAATCCTTTGTCAGTTGCTTCATTTGCAAATATTTTCTCCCATTCTGTGGGTTGTCTTTTGGTCTTGTTTATGGTTTCCTTTGCTGTGCAAAAGCTTTTAAGTTTCATTAGGTCCCATGTGTTTATTTTTGTCTTTATTTCCATTTCTCTAGGAGGTGGGTCAAAAAGGATCTTGCTGTGATTTATGTCATAGAGTGTTCTGCCTATGTTTTCCTCTAGGAGTTTGATAGTGTCTGGCCTTACATTTAGGTCTTTAATCCATTTTGAGCTTATTTTTGTGTATGGTGTTAGGGAGTGATCTAATCTCATACTTTTACATGTCCCTGTCCAGTTTTCCCAGCACCAATTATTGAAGAGACTGTCCTTTCTCCACTGTACATTCCTGCCTCCTTTATCAAAGATAAGGTGACCATATGTCCGTGGGTTTATCTCTGGGCTTTCTATCCTGTTCCATTGATCTATCTTTCTGTTTTTATGCCAGTACCATACTGTCTTGATTAGTGTAGCTTTGTAGTATAGTCTGAAGTCAGGGAGCCTGATTCCTCCAGCTCCATTTTTCGTTCTCAAGATTGCTTTGGCTATTCGGGGTCTTTTGTGTTTCCATACAAATTGTGAAATTTTTTGTTCTAGTTCTGTGAAAAATGCCATTGGTAGTTTGATAGGTATTGCATTGAATCTGTAGATTGCTTTGGGTAGTAGAGTCATTTTCACAATGTTGATTCTTCCAATCCAAGAACATGGTACATCTCTCCATCTATTTGTATCATCTTTAATTTCTTTCATCAGTGTCTTATAATTTTCTGCATACAGGTCTTTTGTCTCCTTAGGTATGTTTATTCCTAGATATTTTATTCTTTTTGTTGCAATGGTAAATGGGAGTGTTTCCTTGATTTCACTTTCAGATTTTTCATCATTAGTATATAGGAATGCCAGAGATTTCTGTGCATTAATTTTGTATCCTGCAACATTACCAAATTCATTGATTAGCTCTAGTAGTTTTCTGGTAGCATCTTTAGGATTCTCTATGTATAGTATCATGTCATCTGCAAACAGTGACAGCTTTACTTATTCTTTCCCATTTGGATTCCTTTTATTTCCTTTTCTTCTCTGATTGCTGTGGCTAAAACTTCCAAAACTATGTTGAATAAGAGTGGTGAGAGTGGGCAACCTTGTCTTGTTCCTGATCCTAGTGGAAATGGTTTCAGTTTTTCACCATTGAGGACGATGCTGGCTGTGGGTTTGTGATATATGGCCTTTATTATGTTGAGGAAAGTTCCCTCTATGCCTACTTTCTGCAGGGTTTTTATCATAAATGGGTGTTGAATTTTCTCAAAAGCTTTCTCTGCATCTATTGAGATGATCATATGGTTTTTCTCCTTCAGTTTGTTAATATGGTGTATCACATTGATTGATTTGCGTATATTGAAGAATCCTTGCATTCCTGGAATAAACCCCACTTGATCATGGTGTATGATCCTTTTAATATGCTGTTGGATTCTGTTTGCTAGTATTTTGTTGAGGATTTTAGCATCTATGTTCATCAGTGATATTGGCCTGTAGTTTTCTTTCTTTGTGACATCCTTGTCTGGTTTTGGTATCAAGGTGATGGTGGCCTCGTAGAATGAGTTTGGGAGTGTTCCTCCCTCTGCTATATTTTGGAAGAGTTTCAGAAGGATAGGTGTTAGCTCTTCTCTAAATGCTTGATAGAATTCGCCTGTGAAGCCATCTGGTCCTGGGCTTTTGTTTGTTGGAAGATTTTTTATCACAGTTTCAATTTCAGTGCTTGTGATTGGTCTGTTCATATTTTCTATTTCTTCCTGATTCAGTCTTGGCAGGTTGTGCATTTCTAAGAATTTGTCCATTTCTTCCAGGTTGTCCATTTTATTGGCATAGAGTTGCTTATAGTAATCTCTCATGATCTTTTGTATTTCTGCAGTGTCAGTTGTTACTTCTCCTTTTTCATTTCTAATTCTATTGATTTGAGTCTTCTCCCTTTTCTTCTTGATGAGTCTGGCTAATGGTTTATCAATTTTGTTTATCTTCTCAAAGAACCAGCTTTTAGTTTTATTGATCTTTGCTATCGTTTCCTTCATTTCTTTTTCATTTATTTCTGATCTGATTTTTATGATTTCTTTCCTTCTGCTAACTTTGGGATGTTTTTGTTCTTCTTTCTCTAATTGCTTTAGGTGCAAGGTTAGGTTGTATATTTGAGATGTTTCCTGTTTCTTAAGGTGGGATTGTATTGCCATAAACTTCCCTCTTAGAACTGCTTTTGCTGCATCCCATCGGTTTTGGGTCGTCGTGTCTCCATTGTCATTTGTTTCTAGGTATTTTTTAATTTCCTCTTTGATTTCTTCAGTGATCACTTCATTATTAAGTAGTGTATTGTTTAGCCTCCATGTGTTTGTATTTTTTACAGCTCTTTTCCTGTAATTGATATCTAGTCTCATAGCATTGTGGTCAGAAAAGATACTTTATACAATTTCAATTTTCTTAAATTTACCAAGGCTTGATTTGTGACCCAAGATATGATCTATCCTGGAGAATGTTCCATGAGCACTTGAGAAAAATGTGTATTCTGTTGTTTTTGGATGGAATGTCCTATAAATATCAATTAAGTCCATCTTGTTTAATGTATCATTTAAAGCTTGTATTTCCTTATTTATTTTCATTTTGGATGATCTGTCCATTGGTGAAAGTGGGGTGTTAAAGTCCCCTACTATGATTGTGTTACTGTCGATTTCCCCTTTTATGGCTGTTAGTATTTGCCTTATGTATTGAGGTGCTCCTATGTTGGGTGCATAAATATTTACAATTGTTATATCATCTTCTTGGATCGATCCCTTGATCATTATGTAGTGTCCTTCTTTGTCTCTTCTAGTAGTCTTTTTTTTAAAGTCTATTTTGTCTGATATGAGAATTGCTACTCCAGCTTTCTTTTGGTTTCCATTTGCATGGAATATCTTTTTCCATCCCCTTACTTTCAGTCTGTATGTGTCTCTAGGTCGGAAGTGAGTTTCTTGTAGACAGCATATATATGGGTCTTGTTTTTGTATCCATTCAGCCAATCTGTATCTTTTGGTGGGAGCATTTAGTCCATTTACATTTAAGGTAATTATCGATATGTATGTTCCTGTTCCCATTTTCTTAATTGTTTTGGGTTCGTTATTGTAGGTCTTTTACTTTCAGCATATACTTGGCATTAAATATTCTTTGATGTGCTTGAGGCATCTTCTTTTTTTTTTTTAATATTCAGATGTACACAATGATATACCTTTGGTTGTAGGAATATAGCTCAAAAATTCTCACCTGGTCTTTCACTAACTTAATTACACTTATTCTCTACTTTATTTATATATAAATATTTATGTAGTCAATTCTATTCAACATAATGTAAAATACAATTCTTTAATATGAGAATTGCTTTCAAACAGATAATTAATATGGAAAATATAGTATTACTATAAAGGAAAAAAAACAGTTACAGATGTCAGAGAGTTAATGCATTGAAATTATTTATTTATTTTCTTAATATAACTAAAATAGTTTCAAAATATAAAATAATTTATTAATATATGTAACTAAGGCTTCCAGAATAGCAAAATAGTTTATATCAAACTAAAGTTTCTATGAATAAAAATTATTTGCTAACACAAATTTTAACAATGACTGCTTGAGGGAGTAAAAGCTAGCAGAAAATAGAAAGTGTCCAACCTTTGAAAGAATGGAACCAAACAGTGAGATCCGTATTTACCCATTTTCTGAACTTAGAACTCACTCACATACACATGGTGTTGAGGGGTTGAGCTCCAAGAGGAAGCAAGAGTTTGTTTCTTTGTGATAATTTAGGGACTTGTGTGTGGGGCAGGAAGGACATCTGCCGTGTGAGAGGAGAAATCCATGAAGACCCACCGGGGAAATTCCCGGTAATCTTCACATTACTCCTTAAATTATCTACTAAATCCACATGAGCATTTATGTGCTGAAGTTCCAATATCAGATAAAATAAAATTCAAAAGAGGATTATCAGAGAATAATGAAGAGTATTTTATAATAATAAATAATTCAGATAATGTTGAATTCACAAAGGCAAAAGAAAAAAGAGGCATATAAGGACAGAGTAAAACATAATTAAGTAATGTTTAAAAATTAAGGATTCTACAAAAAGGCTATTAGAAATAATATATACAAAACTTTATACAGAAACCAAAGTTGAAAAAATATTATAAAGGACACCACCTTTTATAAATACTCTAAAAACTGTATTAAGGAATACATTTGACAAAATATTTTAAGAGAGCTACACTGAAAACTGCAAAACATTATATTCCCTTTCTTTCTCTCCCTCCCTCCCTTCCTTCCTTCCTTCTTTTTTCTTTCTTTCTTTCTTTCTTTCTTTCTTTCTTTCTTTCTTTCTTTCTTTCTTTCTTTCTTTCTTTCTTCCTTTCTTATTTCACTTAGCATAATGTCCTCTATGCTCATCCATGTTGTATCAAATGGCAGGACTTCTTTTGTTTCTTGTGGCTGCGTAATATTCCATTTTACATATATAGATCACATCTTTATTTATTCTTTTATTTACTTATTTTTTTGCTGACCCATAAGTTGTTCCCAAAGCTTGGATACTGTGAATAATGCTAAAATTAGCATGGTACTGCAGATATGTCTTCGAGATATTGATTTTATTTCTGTTGGATACATACCTAGGAATGAGATTGCTGGGTCATATGAAAGTTCTGTTAATTTTTTTGAGGAAATTCCACACTGATTTCCATAGAGTTGTAACAAATTAAATTCCATCCGAAGTGTACAAGGATTCACTTTTCTCCACATCCTTGCCAACACTTATATTTTTTGATAAAAGTCATTCTAAAAGGTGTGAAGTAATATCTCATTGTGGTTTTGATTTGTATTTCCCTGAAGATTAGTAATTGTTTTACTATCTACTCATGTATCTGTTGGCCTTTTGCGTGTATTTTTCAGAAAAATGTCTACTCAGATCCTTTGCTCATTTTTAAATCAGATTACTTGATATTTCTGCTATTGAGTTGTAAAAGTCCTTTTTTTAAAAAAAATTACCCTCTTATTAGATATATGGTTTTCAATTCCATAGTTTACCTTTTCCTTTGTTGATTTGCTGAACAGAATCTTTAGTTTAATACAGTCCCACTTAAATTTTGTTTCTGTTACTTGTGCTTTTGGTGACATATCAAAAAACATCAATGCCCAAACCAGTGTCAAGAAACTAGCTCCCCAAGTTTTCTTGTATGACATTTATGGTTTCAGGTCTTACATCTAAGTCTCTAATTCATTTAGAGTTAATTTTTGTTGGTGTTTCAATATAGGGGTCCAATTTCATTCTTGTTTGT
The DNA here is from genome assembly GCF_025265405.1 of Mesoplodon densirostris. Taxonomy (NCBI): domain Eukaryota; kingdom Metazoa; phylum Chordata; class Mammalia; order Artiodactyla; family Ziphiidae; genus Mesoplodon; species Mesoplodon densirostris. Next base: position 187,712,866 of record NC_082662.1, on the reverse strand, counting down.
ACATATCCAGTTTTCCCAGCACCATTTACTAAAGACACCATCATTTCCCCATTGTGTATTTTTGATTGCCTTGTTAAATATTAGGTGACACACGGGCTTATTTCTGGGTCTCAATTCTGTTCCATTGGCTATGTGTGTATTATTTATGCCAGAATCATACTATTTTGATTACTATTGCTCTAAAACTATAGTTTGAAATCAGGAAGTGTAATGCCTCCAGCTTTGTTGTTCTTTCTCAAGAAAAGGGGGTATTTTTTGATTCCATATGAATTTTAGGATTATTTATTTTACTTATGTAAAATATGCCATTGGGTTTTGCTGAATGGTTTGAGAAGGATTGGTATTTATTCTTCAAATCCTTGGTATAATTTACCAATTAGATCATCTGGTCCTGAGCTTTACTTCCTTGGAAGATTTTAAATTTTTGATTCCATTTTATTTCTAATTTTATTCTGTTCAGATTTTCTGTTGTTAAATGAGTTAGTATTGTTGAATTATAAGTTTCTAGGAATTTATCCATTTCTTCTAGGTTATCCAATTTGTTGGCATATGATAGTTCATAGTTGTCTTTTATGATCCTTGGCATTGCTGTGGCATCAATTGTAATAGCTCATCTTTCATTTCTGATTTAACTTATATGAGTTTTACCTCTTTTTTTTTCTTAATCTAGCTTTAGGTTTGTTCATTTTGTTTATCTTTTTGCAAAAGCAGGTATGCTGTGATCTTTTCTGTTGTATTTTCTGGTCTCTATTTCATATATTTCTGTTCTGATCTTCATTATTTCCTTCTTTCTGGTAACTTCATGCTTAGTTTGTTCTTTTTCTTTGAGTGTAAAATTGGCTTGTTTTTTGCAGATCTTCCTTTTTTCTTAATGTATGATTTTATCACTATAAATGCTCCTCATAGAACTGCTTTTGTTGTGCTTAAATTTTCATTTCCTTTAGAATACATTTTTATTTCTCCCTGATATCTATTTTGACCCATTGTTGAGAAATGTTTTGTTTCCACATACTGTCAGTTTTTTACTTTTCTTCCTGTTACTGATTGTTTAGTTTCATACCACTGTGGTCCAAAAAATGTTTGGTATACTTTCAATCATCTTAAGGTTTTTAAGGCTTGTTTTGTGACCTAGCATGTTCTCTCTCCTGGAGAATGTTCTCTGTATGCTTAGGATGAATATATATTCTGCTGTTGAATGGAATGTTCTGATATGTCTGTTAGGTACATTTGTTTAAGCTTGGTTCCAGTCGAATTGCTCTTTATTGATTTTCTGGGTGAATGATCTACCCATTTTTGAAAGTAGAGTATTGAACTCCCCTACTATTATTATACTGCTATTTCTCTGTTTAGATCAGTTAGAATTTGCTTAATGTACTTAGGTGCTCCCATGCTGGGTACATATGTATTTACAGCTGTTAAATCCTCTTGATTTGATCTCTTCATTTTATAATGACCTTCTTGTCTCTTGTTCACAGTTTTGACTAAAAGTCTATTTTTCTGAAATAAGTATTGCTATCCCTGCTCTCTTTTGATGTCCATTTGCATGGAATATTGTCTTTTCATTCACTTTAGCCTTTGGGTGTCCTAAATGCTGAAGTGAGTTTCAGTTTAGTTTTACATCTAGGTAGTTTATAGTTGGAGTTTCTGTCTGTTCTCCCCTTGATTTTTTATGCACTCTCTATGTCTTTTGATTTGAGAATAGAATGCATTTACTTTTAATGTTGTCATTGATAGGGAAGGACTTACTAATACAATCTCATTAACTGTTTTCTGGCCACTATATAGTAAATATTGTTCCTTGGTCTTTCTCTTGCACCCTTTCTTAGAGAATTCATGATTTTCTGTAGTGGTACACTTTGATTCCTTTATCTTTTGTGTATCTAAAATAGGTTTTGTTTTGTGATTACCACAAGGCTTACACAAAATATCTTATAGGTGTAACGGTCTATTTGTAGGTGATAACAAATTCACTTTGATTGCATACAAACCTTACCCTTTCACTTTCCTCCCAACCTATTTTGTTTTTGATATCACAATTTACATTATTTTTTATGTGTTGTATATATTCATGGTTTCACATTACTAATTAACATCCTTTTCTTTCAGCTTGAAGAACTCCTTTCAGCATTTCTTGTAAGAGAGATCTAGTACTAATGAATTCCTTCAGTTTTTATTCATCTGGGAAAGTCTTTATACCCCCTTCATTGCTACAAGATCGATTTTCCAGGCAAATAATTCTTCAGTTGCAGGTTTTTTCTTTCAGTAATTTGAATATTTCATCCCTCTCTCTCCTGGTGTGCAGTGTTTCTGCAGTTTTATTAACCTGCTTATATCTTTATGGGGAATCCCTTTTGTTTGTGGAGGTTTTTCTCTCAGCTTCAAAAATTCTCTTTGCCTTTGATTTTAGACAGTTTTTTACAATGTGTCTTGTATGTAGAATATCTCTTGTTTGAATCTGTTTGGGGACTTATGAAATGCATGATCTTGAGTGTCCATGTCTTCCCAGCCATTATTTCTTTAAATAAACTTTCTTCTCCTGGGACACCCATAATCTCTACAATGTTTCTCTTGATGGTCTCCAATCATTCCTGTAGGCTCTCTTCACTCTGACAGGATACTTTCAAATGAGTTTTTTTATTCTGCTTGATACTTTGTGGTTGATGCTCTCCATTGTATTTATCACTTCATTCATTGTATTCTTTACTTTCAGAATTCTATCTCCCTGTTAAACTTCTTGTTTTTTTCAATTATTGTTTATTTGACTCCTTTGAATTATCTGTGTTTTCTTGCATCTCAGTGAAGTTCTTTAAAGTAACTATATTGAAGCATCTATCAGATAAATTGTACATATCCATTATTTGAGGTCAGTTAATGGAAAACTATTATGCTCCTTTGTTTGTATTGTAGTCCTTAGATTTTTTTGTTTCTTGAAGTCGCCTGTTGCTGTCTTCACACATAAAGAAGCAATTGCTTCCTCCAGTCTTTACAGATTGACCGGGGAGGAAAATACATTCTGTCACACTGCTATAGGCTTCTCCAGACCTTTTTTATGGATACACCTGTTCCACACATCTTGATCCCTTGTGGGAGAGAATTTTGAAGATTGTATGCTTCCCTCTATCTGGCAAAGCCAGTCTGTGTGCTGACGGCTTCCTGGTTGCTTTCCCTGGGACAATGACAAATGTTCATGTTTGTGTGTTTTCTCCCAATCCCACAGGGTCAGGCTGGCTTCTAGATGTCTCACTAGTCATCTGCAAAGGTTTGCATTGCCCCCTTGGGTACACACACAGGGAGCTGACCATGGGGCAGGGGGATATGGATGTGTTGAGGGTGCCCATGAGTGAGAAGTATTCACAAACTACGTGTGTGCAATGGCTAGAGGGAGGGCTTCCTTTTTTTTAAATGCCCAGAAGTGTCCATTTTATTTGTCCATGCAGTAGGGGACTAAGGCATGACATGTTGCTTCTAAGAGTTAGAGAGCCAGCAGTGGAGGGGAGAAGCAAGCCCTCTTGGACGCTGGGCCCCAAGGCTGCCTTCTAGGCTGGGGGCTGGACCTCAGACCTGAGCCCCAGAAGACTCAAAGCTTTGTTGAAGAAGAGGTTGATGGGAGTGGAGTCATCGGTGATGAGGGTTGATTTTAGGCCCAGGCTCTGGAGAAGTTTTACCTGCATCTCCAGTCCTGCCACAGCGAGGTCCCTGATGGTGCTGGGACCCAGGCCCTCTGTTATCTTCTTGAACTTCTTCACCTCTACCTCAGCCAGCTAGTGGTGTCTACAAAATGGCCAGTAGGATCCTTGTCTCTTGATGAATTCTAGCCCTGGATGCTGTACTCCTGGCCTCTCCCCACTCCTCAGTCATGCAGATTACCCCTGTATTCTGGTTGTGAGAGACAAGTGGGCCTTTTGATCAGTATTGCAAGATGAGGAAGCTGGCCCTTACTCACATGCTCTTATTTTCCCCCACAGGTGAAATCTTGTGCTGAGGGGGTCTCTCTGGGCACTAAGCTGTTCTACTTTAAGGGAGAGGTGACACAGGTAAAGTGAAACTGTTCCTCTAACCTTCTTTGATGCATTCAGTCTTGAATCTCTGTGCTCCAACAGTGTGCTATAATTTCTCTGCTAGACTCCTAGAATCCCACAAAGATATTCTCGTCGATTCATCATGGTCAAAGTTTGTATCAGGAGAGACAGTAAAACTCCTATTCTGCCATCTTGCTGACATCTCTCTGTTATTATAGGTTTCTTCTTTGTGTTCCCCCCGCCGTATTCTTGACTAATGTCTATCAATAGGCACATTTATTTTGTTATATACATATCAAGAAGTCTGTACATACACTCACACACATTTGTAAAAAATAAAACTAAATAAGTCCTTTGGCAAAACAAGAAAAAGTTGATAAAAACATTTTGCAGTGGATAATATAGCTGAGTCTTAGAAAATTATAAATATACTGGGATCTCGGACCAGTTTACTCACGGACACGGATGCATATGGGAGGAGGAGACCAGCCATCCTCTGTACAGGTCATTGTGTCCTGGTTATTCTGAAGACTGTAGCCATTATAGCAGCGAACTCTTACAGTTTTACCTTGTAAATATTTTTCTTCGTAATCTGGGGAATGTCCATTTTCCAAGTAATTGAAAATACATTGTCCTAAGGATCATAAAGACAATAGAAAAGAAAAAAAATAACATATATTTGGTAAAATAGCACATTAAAAATTAACTTAATAGTATTTACCTGACAATGCATTAGTATTCAAAAAGAACAAATAACTTAATTAAAATGAAAGCTACTACCACGTGTTTGTTAAAAAAGAAAAAATAATCAATATACCATGTTATTTATCTTTAGTTTTTATAATTACAATATGTGTAAATGATGCAGATATTCTTATAAAATCTCTATATTTCTCATGTGATTTCCATGGAGAGCTCCTCATAAAAAGAAGGCTTATTTGGGTCTTTTTGCTCACAGAACTTGACCCTTGGCCTTATTTTTGTTGTGCAAGACTTAATTGTACTCACTTATATACTATTGTTTCTCCACTCTTTGGAAGATTTATACACATAAAATTAAAGAGGTTTACTTACTGAGGCATGGTACTTCTGGAACCCATCCTTCTCGTTTGCAAGTAAGGTAAGCCCAGTATCCTTTTGAAGGAGGCACAAAATGCTGATCACAGTGATAGGAGAAATATTGACCTATGCTTGCTGGAAAGTATCCTCTATATGCATAATAGAGCCTTCCATGTTTTATTACTGGAAAATCGCAAGGTTTAACTTGGAATAAAAAAAAAGGTATGAATAATGTTTTATCTTAGTAATCAAATTAGAGATCAGATGTTTCATCTATGAATTATATTCCTATTAGCTTAATTACCCTCATTGCGTTACAGTTTCTAGGAAAAGAGAAGTTATAGAAAACTCAGATGATTGAGGTATGTAAGGAGGTCCTTGCTAATGAAGATCACATTATGTCTTGTGGATCACATTACATAAAATTTATTTGTGAGCTCTCTTGGTAGAAAACTATACAGAGCTATTGATTTAATTATCCTTAAGTACATATGTCTTAGCCTTGGTTGACTAAATTAGCATCTTAATCGAGAGATGAAAGTACAAATTTTATCGTGCACCTCATCTGTCTTCTTTTTCATTCTCATCAGAAATCAGGATCCTGGCTTTTATTTTCAGACCAAGTCAATGTAGGAAAACAGTTTTTGTTTTTAGATTAACACTCATTAGTTTACTTTTCTATTTATTGGAAATGTGTGATAAGTGTAGAGAAGCAAAACAGTTGATCCATTGATCACATTACACAGAAAAAAAAATATTCTAATTTAACCCTCAAACTAGACATTAAGGCATATTTTCCCTTCTTTATCTAATCAGAGAAATGAACAATGAATGAATAAATCTTAATATCCAAATGGTTACGATTAAGGGAAACACTTGAATGCTTATTTCTAATTTTAATTTGATTTGTTTTTAATTTAATTTGTTTAATTTGTTTTTAATTTAATTTAATTTAATTTGTTGTTTTCAGTTTCTTATAAATATTTTAAATGAGGTATAATATAATTACATATTTGTTATTCATATATATTGAGTAATTTTCACATGTATTCTTAATTGTTATTTTGTTTATAACAGTTTTATATATAATATTTTTCAGAAAAATTTACCCTTTTTATTGGATGGTTTGGAGATAATCTAATACTTTTAATACTACACTAGTATTTATTTTACATCATGAAATATGATATTACAAGAACACATATGCAACACATTAAAAAGTGTACAAAATGCACACAGAATATTCATTACCATTATTATCTTCCTTAAGATCAATGATCCGTTTTCTTTTTTGTATGATTACAGAAATCTTTCAAGCTGTTTTTACAGACTTGCTATGTGAATTATAAACTTTGAATCTTTGCATATCCTAATGTCTTTCTTTAACAAAGACTTGTGAATGATACCTTCTCTTGGTATAGATTCTTGTCCTATAGTCTGTATCTCTCATCACTGATGAATTTTCCCCACTTTTGTGAAGCTTCCCACTCTTTTAAGATTGAAATGCTTATTTACTCTCATTCCTTTTAAGTAACAGACTAGTTTTTTTCACACTACTTTTTGGAGATTTAGAAGATTTTCTCTTCATCCATGGATTTTACAAATTCCATCATGTTATGTCAAGATATGTGTATTTAACAACAATTCTATGTTGGGCAAGCTTGAGTCTTTGTATTTGCAAGAACCAAATCTTAAAGAACTCAATTAACTTTGCCATTAAATTGTAGAGCAGACATTTGAATCCTGATGATCTGATTTCAGAACTAGTATGTTTATCCACTTCATTATGTTTCTTCATACAATATGAATACAGAAAAATAATCGACTGAGATTCGTTTCCAAAAGGTACACACTGAGGGCATAATTGAAAGTAAGTATTATTAGTATCACTGGCTGAGCCCTGTTCCTAGTCTTGTCTTTCATTCAGTCACATGTGAATGTGTTTGTATCTCTCTAACCAGATCATTTCCTGAAGCATGTGTACTATTCCATTGTGGTCGGATCAGCACTAACATTGACAGGACTTAGAACAGCCTCATTACAGTCTCACACTTCTACCAACACGAGGTATGGTCTCATGAGCAGCTTTGGCCGTGCCATCACAGTGTTGGCTCAGACTGATCTCAAAACTGATTAAAATATTCACTAATTTTTAAAAGTGTTTCTAGTCTTTCTGTACTTGTGCAGCTGACTCCTATGGCCCAAACCCAGGATCTTACAGTTATCACTGTTAAATTTCATGTTACTAGATCCAACCTTGCACATGGGAGTCTTTCTGAGTGATGAATCTATCCTAATGCAGATTCTCTTTCAGCAGCCCTGTATCATTCCAGTGGTGAATTTGTACTGCATCTCCTCTACACCATTAAACTAGAGGAATGGAGCAGGCCTGAGAACACAGTCCTGAATCTGATAATCAGATAGGCTGATTTAATGAAATTATGACTATCTGATAAACCATCTAATTGGTCGATTTCCCCATCTTGTCCACAAGAACTTCGGAAGTTCCCTTGTGGGATAAACTCGTTGAGGCTCATCTGCCATATTCATAAACCAAACTTTAACATGATTAAATATTTCTCTTATATTTCTTATGCACATTGAAATCTGTTTCATACTGATAATAGCTTCCTTTTTAAGGGACTCTTACTTTGAAAAATCATTTTGGACTTATGCCTGGAATTAACATTGAGGTCATTGATCTATTGTTTGTATCATTACATTTTTCTTTCAGGCAAGGTCGAGTATAACTGTAGTGCATCTTTACAATAAACTGTGATGTATAAAGAAAAAGAATATGATTGTAGAAACAGAAAACACTTGAGAAAAGGTAAATGAAGCATGCCTAGAAATACAATACTCTGTTCAGTTGAGTGACATTTTTCTAAATGTGATAGTTTTAGAAAATTCCACGATGTCTTGTACATTCCTCCCTCCCAAAATTAGAGCCTAATTCCCCACACTTGAATGTGCTGGACTTAGTGACCCACTTCTAAATAATACGTATGGCTGAAGTGACAGTGACAGTGTGTGGCCAGGTCATAAATGGTATGGAAACTTCCTGCTCTCTCTGGGATCACTAGCTCTGGGGAAAGATAGCTTCCTCTCAAACAATCTGCGGAGATGCCCATGTGGTAAGGTATTGAGGCTTCCTGCCCAAAGCCAGGTGAGAGAGCCTAGGAAGCAAATGAGCCATCAGGTGACTTGCAGCCCAGGCCAGCACCCCGACTGCAACCCAAGAAGTGTGATTCAGAACTAACCAACTAAGCCACTTCCTAATTCCTGACCCATAGGAGCTCTAAGAATATAAAGGTGTGTTGTTTTAAGCCCATATGTTTTGGGAGAATATTTTTACACAGCACTAGATAATTAATATACTAGGTGTTAGGTAATGTAAGTCTTACTCAATGTCTTAGTTCAGATATTGGAACTATATTAGAGAATTATATATTCAAACACACAGACACATATTTAACTTTGAGTAGCAAAATATTTAAAGAGTTTTTAGTTTACAAAAATGTTTTTATTCCTCCTTAGAACTGTCTACTTTGAATAGTGAAGAATGCCTCTAAAGCCTCTATTTTGCATACACAGTAGGGCAAATACTTGGATTTATTCTGTCCCCATTTTTGTGTGTTTAAGAGAAAGAAACTTCAGAATTAAGAAGTAGGTCAAGATATGAGTGAAACTTACAGGAACATCTTGGAGCAGGTGACCAGCCTTGGCTGGTGCACGTTGCAACATTTCCTTGGATCACAGGAGAAAAGCCACTTTTACACTCATAAGTGATTCTATCTTCACCTCTGTATTTGGTTAATTGAGGTGTGTAAATACCATTTGGAATATAAGGAGGATCACATGTTATTTCTGAAAAGAAAAAAGATATGTGTACCATATAGAAATAATTATCCATTAAAAACAATCAAGTATATAGAAATATAAAAGTGGATGTTATTTGTTCTTAGTACAGCACAAAATGTCATTAAAATGAACACAGCCTCATACCCTTCCTGCTGTATCAATCATATTTCCCTCCATTGTATTTCTCATCTAATGTATTTGTCCCTGTTGGACTCCTGAATCCTCTTTCTCTAAAGGCAACACATGCTTCAAGATATTCCATACATGGCAATGAGTTCTTGGTATATCACTTCAGCTATTCTTTCCACTTTCTGCAAGTTCCTCAGCTTCTGTCAATCTCACAAGGACTATTTACAAATATTCTGAGTCTCCTCCCTCCAGACGCTTGTTTGGATAGTATACCCCTGCCCCTTTGAAGTAGACGTAAACACATGGCTTGCACAGGACAATGAAATGAATATGGAAGTAATATGTTTTCCTTTAGGGAGGAACAGTCATTTTGACTGTAACAGTCATTGTGTGAATTTTTAATGTTCTTTTCCCCACAGCTGCAGTGATTAAAAGAACATGGAGGGCTTCCCTGGTGGAGCAGTGGTTGAGAGTCTGCCTGCCGATGCAGGGGACGCGGGTTCGTGCCCCAGTCTGGGAAGATCCCACATGCCGTGGAGTGGCTGGACCCGTGAGCCATGGCCACTGAGCCTGCGCGTCCGGAGCCTGTGCTCCACAACGAGAGAGGCCACAACAGTGAGAGGCCCGCGTACCGCAAAATAAAATAAAATAAAATAAAATAAAATAAAATAAAATATATAAGAAACCTCCATCCATTTTGATGTCAGAAGCTAGACTGTGACCTCTTTCCTAATGTTGTGTGAGCATATTCACTTATCTTTATAATCAGCGTTGAGAGTCCTTTTGCTGTGGAACTCAAAAAACAGAAAAAACATAATTTTTTTTCGTTTTCCCTTAAGAGAATATGAGATAATTTTCCTGTGAGGTTACACTCTATCATGATGACACAATACAGACAATTCCTATTAGTCTATCATTAAAATATAAAGACAGGTGAAAGTAGATAAAACGTGGAGTTACATTCAAGAGGGAAGCTGAGTGTTCAGAGTTGTTTCAACTTACCCTGTGTATGAGCACAGGAAACCCACAGGGTGAGGATGACATTGAGTAGTAACAGCATGTTAGACATTCCCAAAGGCACGTTCATACAAATATTCCAGTTGTGTTGTTTGGTTGTTTAGCAGTTTATCAAGTGTGACTCTGAACTTAAGGACATGACTATGAAGCTAGTTAACTGAGGTCACTTAGTAAATATCAAAGTTCAAACAGCTTTGCAAAATCCCTGAATTACGGGTAGTGGTTTCACAACAATTTTTTTTTTTTTTTTGGTACGCAGGCCTCTCACTGCTGTGGCCTCTCCCGTTGCAGAGCACAGGCTCCGGACGTGCAGGCCCAGCGGCCATGGCTCACGGGTCCAGCTGCTCTGCGGCATGTGGGATCCTCCCGGACCGGGGCACGAACCCGTGTCCCCTGCATCGGCAGGCGGACTCTCAACCACTGCGCCACCAGGGAAGCCCCCACAACAATTTCTTAAGTTCAGTCCCTGTTAAGTACTTGTACAACCTTTTTGGGGACAGTAATAGGTGGGCTCCAGAAGTGATATAAAACACTAATTGTTAAACACTTCTTTAAAGTAAGTGGAGTTCTTTCTCAACCAGGTGAATCATATGTGAATAACTCTGTGTCCATGTCACTATCACTTTCTCATGTCTTTTATTTACCATCACCCAGCTTCTTTGCTTAGGGGTCTAGGAAAACCAACGTGTATTTGGATCTTATTCTATCATGTGTATTTTTTTTTTTTTTTTGCAGTACACAGGCCTCTCACTGTTGTGGCCTCTCCCGTTGCAGAGCACAGGCTCCAGACAAACAGGCTCAGCTGCCATGGCTCACGGGTCCAGCCGCTCCACGGCATGTGGGATCTTCCCAGACCGGGGCACGAACCCATGTCCCCTGCATCGGCAGGCGGACTATCAACAACTGCGCCACCAGGGAAACCCTAACATCTGTATTTTCTTGTGCTTAGGGATGCACTGATTCTTTTTTATTAACTTATGTGGGATCACACTAGTGAGTACAAGAGTTTCAGCATATTCTTGGCATTCTTTGATGTGCTTGAGGCATCTTCTTTTTTTTTTTTAATATTTAGATGCACACAATGATATCCCTTTGGTTGTAGGAATATAGCTCAAAAATTCTCACCTGGTCTTTCACTAACTTAGTTACACTTATTCTCTATTTTATTTATATATAAATATTTATATAGTCAATTCTATTCAACATAATGTAAAATACAATTCTTTAATATGAGAATTGCTTTCAAACAGATAATTAATATGGAAAATATAGTATTACTATAAAGGAAAAAAAAAAAAACCAGTCACAGATGTCAGAGAGTTAATGCATTGAAATTATTTATTTATTTTCTTAATATAACTAAAATAGTTTCAAAATATAAAATAATTTATTAATATATGTAACTAAGGCTTCCAGAATAGCAAAATAGTTTATATCAAACTAAAGTTTCTATGAATAAAAATTATTTGCTAACACAAATTTTAACAATGACTGCTTGAGGGAGTAAAAGCTAGCAGAAAATAGAAAGTGTCCAACCTTTGAAAGAATGGAACCAAACAGTGAGATCCGTGTTTACCCATTTTCTGAACTTAGAACTCACTCACATACACATGGTGTTGAGGGGTTGAGCTCCAAGAGGAAGCAAGAGTTTGTTTCTTTGTGATAATTTAGGGACTTGTGTGTGGGGCAGGAAGGACATCTGCCGTGTGAGAGGAGAAATCCATGAAGACCCACTGGGGAAATTCCCGGTAATCTTCACATTACTCCTTAAATTATCTACTAAATCCACATGAGCATTTATGTGCTGAAGTTCCAATATCAGATAAAATAAAATTCAAAAGAGGATTATCAGAGAATAATGAAGAGTATTTTATAATAATAAATAATTCAGATAATGTTGAATTCACAAAGGCAAAAGAAAAAAGAGGCATGTAAGGACAGAGTAAAACATAATTAAGTAATGTTTAAAAATTAAGGATTCTACAAAAAGGCTATTAGAAATAATATATACAAAACTTTATACAGAAACCAAAGTTGAAAAAATATTATAAAGGACACCACCTTTTATAAATACTCTAAAAACTGTATTAAGGAATACATTTGACAAAATATTTTAAGAGAGCTACACTGAAAACTGCAAAACATTGCTCAGAAAAAAAAAAGACAAATCAAGGAAGGAGAAGATGAGGATCTTGGATTGGAATATTTAACATCATAAAGATGTCAAATTTTCCCAATTAGTTTATGTTTTGAACATGACCCAAAAAAATTCTTTGAATTTTTGTGAATTCCAAAAATGTAGGCTATTGCTGCATTTCATTTGTTGTCATGTGAGTTCCTTGATGAGAAGCAATGATGTGTGGATTACCGCTATGTGGATAAGTGCACGGAGGGTTGATTTGGCAGAAGTTTGTGTGTAGGGAAGGCAAATCCATTCCCAGGTTGAGTATCTATTTCAGGAAGAACAAAACACAGCCCCTTCCATGATGGAAGTGTCCAAAGTAATCAACCTGCCATCAGGTGGCTGGCTGATCACACCAGGGATTGTGCCTCACCAAAAACTCATCTGGTCTCTGCTGCTAGGAGACAGGGCCATCAGCAGTGGTTAATCAGATAGGCTTTGGGGATAGGAAGTCCATGTTTCTGATCTCACAGATCACCTCCATTCCTATTACCGTGGCCATTATACATGACCCCACCAGGAAATGACAGCAATGGCTGGGGACAGAGTCTGACTGGAATCCATCAAAGAGGTCACCCTATCCACTGGATCCATAAATCTGCATCTGCTGAGATCAGCCTTTGCTGAGCATCACATAGGATATAAATATCCTCACCTTTTTGCTCATCAGAGAGATCTATCCACATACCTCTTTTCATCTCCTTGTGACCAATTTTCCTACCAATGTTCAGGACCCCATTCCTTCCCACTTGAACAGCAGACATCCCGTGTAGTTGGAAATTTAATTTGCACTGTAATCCACCTACTCGTAGGATCAGACTCTGGGTTTACTTTCCAGAGATCTCAGCTCTGGGGATACAGGAGATAAGGGTTTCCTTCAGGGTCAACAGAGAAACTTTAGGGCATTTGTGCAGCATCTGAACTGTGGATTTGAATTCTGAGCTCAACCTTTTCTTTCCCCACTGTGTCTCGTGCAATGAAGATCAACCAGCCAATCCAATTCTTCTCATTAGTTTGACAAAAATGTTCTATGATATCAAATACTTGTCACATATAAATATGATTGGAAGTACCCAGTGTTGATATCTTGTGTATCTCTCTTGTCACATCATGCCACGGACTATTGGTGCCCTCATATAGACACATATAAACACACACACACATTGGAACAAGTCAGCCATAAAAAGTATAAAATTTTCCCATTTGCAACAACATGGATGGACTTGGGGGTTACTGTTCTGAGTGAAATTTGTCGTACAGAGAAAGACAAATAAAGTATGATATCACTTATGAGTGGAATCTAAAAAATATAGCAAACTAGTGAATGTAACATAGCAGAAAGAGATTCACAGGTATAGAGAACAAACAAGAGGTTACCCCCGGGGAGAGGGAAAGGAGGAGGGACAAGATAGGGGTAGGGAATCAAGAGGTGCAAAGTATTATGTATAAAATATATTATGTATAAAATATATAAGCTAAGTATGTATAAAATATATAAGCTAAGCTATTATGTATAAAATATATAAGCTACAAAATATATAAGCTACAAGGACATATCGTACAACACAAGGAGTATAGCCAATATTTTATGATAACTATAAATAGAGTACAGTTAAAAATTGTGAATCACTATGTTGTACACCTGAAACTACTGTAAATCAATTATACCTCAATCAAAAATATTTAAAAATCCAACTATGGGAAAAAATTTCATTTCTCTTTCAAAGGTCTGACAACCAAAAGACCCTGGAAGAAAAGACATTTCAGCAGTATTGAAAATTCCCATCTAGCACCAGTAACACAATTATTTGGTTCTTAAAACAACTCTTCAATAAAATGAATCAGACGTTTTTGGAAATATAGATGATTACTAGTGTTGGGCATGGGAGGTATCTAGTGAGACTGGATCATCAGTGTTGGGCTAAAAAGAAGAGGAATGCTCAAAGACCAATGGGGATAGATCAGGGGCAATCAGAACCAGTTTCAAGAGGCACTCACTAGCCAAAATTTGGATCATTTTATCTTCAAAGAATGAGTATAATTGATTGTGATAAATTGAATAAATAAAAATGTAGGAATCCATGCTGATACAAACAACAATTTTTTTAAAGGCAAGAAGTCTTAAAGCCACCATGAAATGTTACAATTACATCGAGTCCTTCCTCCAAAAATTGGAAATTAATGGGCAAAAATAAAGATTTCCCAAAACTTTTTAGGTAAAAGTTGAATGTGAACAGAGTCTGTAAATTAACACTCATCTGTACACAGAATGACAATGAATGAATGCAGAAAAATAATAAGATTATCATTAAAATCACGATTTTCTCTAGTCAACAGTGAAATAGCTGATTGTAGCCATGTGTCATAAATAGATTCTACAACCATTAGGTGAAGAATTTGGAGAAATAGTATATAGACAAATGTTAACATTAACAGCAAAGATAACTTTCCAATTGTAACAATTTAAGGATGAGAAAAGCAGCTGTCACCAGTGATTCAGATTTAGATCAATTAGCTCCAGTGGTGACCGCCATGCTTCTTATTCTAAGAAGGCCACTTGATTTGATGCAACATGGAGTAACAAGATATCACCGTATAATATTTTAGCTCAATTATTTGTATCCCTATTTTCATGTGAAAATTTTCATGATTTTTAGAAATTTATAATGTTTCTAGTCAACTGATTTAAACTAACTATGCTGTTTGAAATGTATGAACCTAAAGATCACACTTCAGACTCTTGTGGTTGAAAGTTTCCAAAACTCTCTATACCAGCAAAATCATGAAAATGTTATTAGACCTGGAGATCATTACCAAAGAGGTCTCTATAGTTGTCAACACTATATGCACTATATGTTGTCTTACCTTGTATACATCTTTATTTTAAAATAACATGTTGGGCCTCCCTGGTGGCGCAAGTGGTTGAGAGTCCGCCTGCCGATGCAGGGGATACGGGTTCGTGCCCCGGTCTGGGAGGATCCCATATGCCGCGGAGCGGCTGGGCCCGTGAGCCATGGCCGCTGAGCCTGCGCGTCCGGAGCCTGTGCTCCGCAACGGGGGAGGCCACAACAGTGAGAGGCCCGCATACCGCAAAAAAAAAATAAATAAATAAAATAAAATAACATGTTATGGTTCAAAGGTGATATACAATGAAAATTTTACAACAGAGGTAAGTAAAAAGGATTTAAACACCATGTTTTACCCCTATTGTCTCTAAATTCAACTATAGTTATTCTAAGTATTCTATTGTACTTCTTGCCAATATTTGTTCTACAAAAACGTACTCAGTGTTCAAGGCATAGTGTGTTTATATGTGTATGTGTGTTTATACTTGATGTCGGATATTTTAAATCACTTATATGTCATGTTATGATAGTTATGCAACCAATTTGATTCTAATTCATCTTTTTAAGATATATTGTTATTTTTATTGATTTTAGTGTAGTATTTTAAGATAAATTTATTTATTATTTTTGACTGTGTTTGGTCTTTTTTGCTGTGCGTGGGCTTTCTGTAGTTGAGGCGAACGGGAACTGCTCTTCGTTGCGGTGTGCTGGCTTCTCATGGTGGTGGCTTTTTTTGTTGCGAAGCATGGGCTCTAGGCTTACGGGCTTCAGTAGTTGTGGCACAAGGGCTCAGTAGTTGTGGTTGGTGGACCCTAGAGCGCAGGCTCAGTAGTTGTGGTACACAGGCTTAGTTGCTCCACGGCATGTGGGATCTTCCTGGACCAGGGCTTGAATCCATGTTCCGTGCATTGGCAGGCAGATTCTTAACCACTGTGCCACCAGGGAAGTCCTCTAATTCCTCTTTATGTGAATTATTATGTGTGTTAGATGGCGTCTTCTAAAAGATCATGTATTTCATTATTTTTTGGTATATTTATCTATTGACGGATGAGCAAAAGTAAGAAATAACTACTTACATGTAATTATTAATATAGGTATTACATAGTTTGCATTTTACATGTTTGCGAAGTGATGTTATTTTGAAAATGGAGACAAGTATTTCTTCCCATTTCTTCTGAAACAGAATCTTAGGAAACCTAAGAAGTTATGGAGAAATCCTTAGAAAGTTAGGAAATTGATGGATGAAAGGAGGTACTGAAGTGATTGCATCTAATTTCTTGCTGTAGATGTTTTATCAACAGGACACGTAGCATTTTGGTTTGGCAAGTTTTAATGAGGTGCTTTTAAGAAGTGATTAGTTGGTCTCCAAGATTATAATTACATCATCCCTATAATGTTTAACATGAAGCTGATTTATGAATAAAGATGAGATAAACAATACTTGATAAAAAGAAACTGAGAACTGGAATAATAATTAAAAATTCTGAATACATGTACATATTTCAGTTTTACAACTGCACTTTAACCACAGTTTCATCCACAAGTAGGATATGCCAGTTTTCCCTCCTGACAGGTTGTTCGAAATGTATAGTCAGGTGTCCTTGGATAATATCCACGTTTACACGTAAATTCAATAGTGTCATCTGTTTTAGAATAAAGTTTTTTATCACGTCTCCATTTTAATTGTATGTTATGTTTTTTCATCATTTCTTCTGGAATTACACATGCATCTGAAGTTAAAAAAATAAACACAAACCATTAAGTAGTATACAAATATTTTTCACAGAATTTCAGGCTTTCAAGTAGAATCTCTTGCTCTGGTCCAAAAATTCCTTCTCAAAACCTTTTACAAACCAACTCATTGAAAATCCAGTATGTAGTTTCCATCATTTTAAACAGTTAATGTTGTAAGAATGAGGTAGTATTTTTAGTGTAATAATTAAATGTTATAATCAAAGATTCATAATGTCAATTATCATATGAAGAGCTTTCATTAAGGAATCTTTTGTTGCTACTGTTGCTTGAACAGGAAATTTTCAAACTTTATTTCCACACATATGATTATGTGATAGTCAAGCATGCAACAGAAAGGCTGGTAGTTAATCCATGAAAATTCTATTATAAACAGCTAAACATCATATTCAATGTACCGATTTTCCCAGGATCCACAAGAAGATTGAAATATTTACCTAAACACTTTGGTGGTTCTGACCACTCTCCATTCTGACATACTATGTTTCTGTTTCCCTGAAGTTCATAGTAGGCCTGGCATTGGTACTCAACAGTCGATCCTGGAGGATATACTCGTGCCGGGAATGAGGTAGTGTCTCCGTTGTCTATGGGTGGGGGAGGCCCACATTTTCCTTGAGAGTCTAAAAAATATGTTGTTTGATTTATTGAAAGAGAAAAAAAAAAGAAACCCCACAGTTTAAAATAAAAGGAAAAAATATAGCCCAATATGTAACAATCAGCCTTTTGATTTCTGATGACAGAAATGATTTATTGAAGAAACTTGAAGCACTTAAACGAAAAGGCACATTTTAAAGTCCCTACTTTTACCCCACATGAAAGTACACTGAATACATTAATAAATATGTCTGCTTTGCAGTGTTCTGGTATTAACACATGTTTTCTTAGTGAATATATGCTGGACAGATGGATAGCTAAGATAAAAAACATTATCCTTGTATTCAACATACAGCAGTGTGTATTGAATCTCTAGTCATTTTTATTGATTTTCATTTTTATTACAAAACGAACATCAACCCCATCAGCTGCTTTTATAAAAGTCAAAGAATTACAGATTTCAGTAGTGGGAGAGGGAATGCTGTCTTCCTTTTCTGGACAAGATGAGGTAGAAATATTTCTGCCTATTGTATCTGCTCTGTATTCTTTCTGCTAACTAAAAATCCTGAGCATATTATAATAAACTAATTCAGGAGACTATGAAAGATGTAGAGAAGATATGTGGTTAGAGACATTGGGATTCAAGGAATTACACTCCAGAGACTTGTTTGGGTTTTCCTTTTCCCTTCTTTGTATCTTGTATGGACCATAGAGACTGCAACCCAGAAATGATAACAAGTTCAGAAAGAAAAAAAACAAAACAAATCAGTCCCAAGAAGCACTTGGTGTCTTTAAGTAAACTCCAAGGAAAGGATCAGCATAGTAAGACAGAAACAGTTTCTACAATCCTGACTTTCTCTAGAAATGTGCCATAGAACGTAAGACCAACCCTTCCCCGCCTTGATCAGCAGGGGCCAAGTGAGGAGTCCAGACTTCCACCCACATGGTGAGGGAACAAGACAATTCTCCCCTTTCTCCAGGAGTCAGTGGAGACCAGGTGGGAACCCTGGACTTGCACGCTGCATGGCAGTAGGGGAGGTCTGATAAATAAAAGATTCCAATAATGTCCTTAATCTCAAAACATAATACCCAAAATATCCAGAATACAGTAGATCATCACTCATCATACCAAGGATGAGGAAAACCTCAAAAGAGAAAAAACAATCAAAAGAAGAAAACACTGAGATGACATACATATTGAAATTATTGGACAATGGCTTTTAAAAATCCAACCAAATTGATAGAACTGGAAAATAGAGTAATATAAGGTAAAAAAAAAAAAAAAAAAAAAAAACACTGGATGGGCTCAATAATACATTGCAGATGGCAGAAGGATAAATAAACTTGACTATAGACTAACTTTGAAAATAGACTGAAAAGAAAATGGACAGAGATTCAGGAACCCACGGGAAAATAGCAAAAGATTGGAGACCCAGAAAATGAAAAGAAAGGGGATGAGATGTAAAAAAATGTAAAAATAATGGATGAAAATTTCTGAATTAGGGCATAAGGCACAAATCTACATAATAAAACAGCTGAGTGAATTCCAAACAGGATAAACCCAAAGAAATTAATGTCAAGATACATCAAAATCAAATTGCTGGAAATTAAAGAAAGAAAAAAATCTCAAAAGAGTTAGATAGATATTATGCAATACTTATATGGAAAAAGGATTCAAAAACTGGTAGGATTTTCATCCATGACCATAGAACCAGAAAGAAGTAACATCATTTTTTCAGTGTTTGAAGAAAAGAGTTGTCAACCCCAAATTCTATATCGACTGAAATATATCTTAGGATTAAGGGGAGAAAGAAAGATGTTCCCAGACAAAGGAAAACTGAGAGAATTTGTCTCTAGCAAACCTATACCTAAAGAATTGCTAAAGAAATTCTTCAAATATAAAGGAAACTAGAAAAGGGATTGAGACTTTAGGAAGGAAGAAAAAATAATGGAATTGATTTTTAAAAATAAGGGTAAATATAATAGGAATATCTTTTCCCTAATAATTTGGTTAAATTTTGTGTAAAATAATGTCACTTGATATGTTGCTCAATGTATATAGAGAGAATACTAAAGACATTTATGTTAAAAGTGGGGATATAAAAAGAATCTAAATGGAAGTAAGGTTTCCACATTTCACCTGAAATGGTAAAATGTCAATACAAGTAGGGAGTGATAAGCCGCTTATGTGTATCTTAATACTTCGAGCAACTGCTAATAAAAACATGCCAAGACATATACTCCACAGCAATGCAGATGTATAAAAATTAAGTTATTTATAATGTTCAAAAATCCACAGGGAAGACAAGAAAAGGAAATGGGGATGCGAAACTGAGGAAACACACACAAAACAAATAATAAAATTGCTGACATTGTACCTATTATGTTAATAGATATTTTCAATGTAAATAGCCTTAATATATCAGTGGAAAGACTGAAAATGGCAGGGTGGACACATAAACAAGATTCATCTATATGCCGTCTACAAGAAAAATCACTCTAAACATGAAAACATGTTCAAGTGGAAGACTGCAAAAAATACATACCAGAAAAAAGTTAACTTGAAAAACTAGAAGTGGCTAATATATTTCTTGGTTTGGATTCCCTTACTTCCTGAACTCTAAACACTGAAGTGTCCCTGGACCAAGTTCTCAGACTTCCTTTTTTTTTATGTACACTAATTCCCTGAATGAGTTCAGCTAGTAACATACCTTTAAATATCATCCATATGTGGAAGATGCCCAAATATAAGTCACATTCTGTGATCAGGCCCTGGCTGCCTATATTCCATGTCTCAAAGTGGAATTTCTTGGGCTGTCAAATGTACTTATGGTATCGTTAACACATTTATTCACCAGGAAGTAACTGAACATCTTAATATTTGAGATAAGAAATGTTAGAAGATTCCAACTGTTCAAATCTGGTCAACTCTTTCAAACAATAAATATATCAGATTAATTATTCAGTCCACAAAAGAACTGGATTTTAAGCACCTTCATTTTATTTGCATGAAAAAAAATTCCATAAGAACTACTTATATTATACATTTATATCAACATATTTAGTCCCTAATATATTCTTTAAAATTAGGGTGGGGGTGGCTGTGTAAGATACTCTACCTTTGCACTGAGGTGTTTTTGTCCAAGTTCCATTTAAACATATCACATCTACCTCCCCAAAAAGGTCATAAGGCCTGATGCATTCGTAATGTACTCTCTCACCATTTTCATATCTAGACCTCTCTTTTTGTATAATAGCATTTTCCACTTTGGGTGGATTCACGCAGGAAACATCTAGATAGAAAGAAATATTGTATCTCTAATATAATGATCATTATGAACAGCAAGCTAACAAGTGCGGTGTCACATATATTCCATGGTCATTTAAAATCAAGAGTTAATCTGCCATGAAAGACTGCTAATTTTAATAAATTCACATGTAAGTTTGAGGAGAAGGAGATAAAGCAATATTTTTAGTACAAATTAAGCTTCTGTATCTTAAATCTCTCCCCCATCCTTCACTAGAAGATTGATACAGTTTTTAGGCCAGTGAAAATGAAAGCTTTTCTGGACATCTCTTTCTGAGTTTAGTAAAATAAGTGTTATAAATTATATAAATTCAAAATGAATTTATAAACCATAAGAAAATCATAAGAAAAGATCATTTGACATCAGGATTCGGTTTATAGTTATCCTGTTTATGAACTGTAACTTTAGGCCCTTAGAAAAATAAACACATTAGGTACTTCTTTAAAGACTTGATCAAGAGTTAGCACACTTTGAAGAATACCATAGTTGAAAGAAGAAGATGATTAATTAAACGATCCAAACAAAGATCTGGAAAACTAACAGAAAAATAAATGTATGTATTTATTAAAATGTTCTTTAATAATATACTTTTGCAAATGCTTCAGTATACAACGAGTAATGTGTAATTCATCAGTGAGATTCAGGTGGATGTAAAGTACAATACGCTGTGGCTATGGTTCCTAAACTGAAATGTGCATAGAATCCCTTGGGAATCTTTAAAACAGTTTCAGGGTTCCATCCACAGGGTTTTTGATACAACAGGTGTGAGTGAGCCTGTGAATCTGTGCTTGCATGTCTAATAATCTTCCAGAATATGCTAATATGCTGTGTCAGGGGCTGTGCTTTGAGAATTATTGGGCTACAAGACTGAGCACTGAGTACACAATTCCATCCCTTTTTATGTTCAGGCATAAACCTTCTTTGACTTGGCCTGAAAATAATCTGTGTCCATTTTATGATGGTAGAGGCATTTTCTGTATTATGTTACTTAAGATACTTTAATAAATAAAGTTTTAAATTTTACCAAAGTACCTCTGCATGCTGGCCTTCCTATCCATTTGCTCTTAATACACTGTATAGTATTGGCTCCATCCAACTGATAATATGGTAGACATTTAAAAGCCACCTGTTCTCCTGACCTATACGATTGCTTCTCCTGGTCTATGAGTACAGCATCATTAAAGCTGGGTACGTTCAAACAGTCTGTGCCTGAAAAAAAAAGTATTTTTTTAGTACATCTTTAAAAATAATAGTGGCCAATAATTATATTCAAGAATAATAGATATATACATATCAAACAAATGAATACTGTACAATATTTCTCTTACAACATAAAATGTTAGAAGTCTTGACTTAGTTACATTGAATGTGTCTATATTTATCAAAACTATAACATGGGAATGGTGATATTCAAAGAGACAGGGATGCCTTTGATGCTTGAGACCATACTTCTCACATTTAAATTATTTTTCCCCATCACAGGTCACCTACATTATGGATGTGTTTCTTTCTTTTGCTTCTGTCAAAATCTGTTCCCTTGAATTATGTCAAATATCTTAGAAAATTGTATATTGTAAAGAAATAATTGATAAATTAACAGTAAATTGAGTGCTGATAAGACTGATGAGCAGGGGCCAGCTGTGTTATAGGAACAGAGACCAGAAGTCTGAGAATGTGTATCAGAGGATGTCCAAAGTGTACACAAGGTGATGTGATAGTGAGATAATTTAGTTCATGAATCAAACTTTTATTATTACTAGGGTTATTAATTCTCTACCAGGATCCAGAACTTTCCAAAGACACCTTGTTTAATTCTAGAATTACAGCTTAGTTTCATACTTGTGCCATTTATGTCCTGAATTAAAGATATTTTTCAGCCTTAGAATAAAATGAAATATACTATACTTATGCATTCCGGTGGAAGGGACCATTTTCCTCCCAAACATCTTATAGATGCAGGTCCATCGATCCCAAAACCTTCATCACAGTCGTAAGTAACTTCTTCTCCATCTTGGTAACTGCTTTTTTCATTAGATACAACACCCTTCTGAATCAAAGGTGGACGTCCACAAGGAAGCCCTAGGAATAAGTTAAAGAACGATTTCATGTTTCACTAACTCTGAAATTTAATTTGATGTACTGCTTGCCATATTTGGTAGTTTTACTTGAAAATAATAAATGATTATATAGGAACTTCCATCACATTGCAGAGAAATGCACAAATGCATCCAAAAATCACCATTCTGGTGTGTTTCCATTTGTCCACTTGAACAAGAACTTGAAACTAAAAATACCAATATTTATGAATGAGACTATCAGTGTGTCTCTAAGCAATTATGATTAATAAAAGAAAACACACTGAGACTTCATCATCTTAAGAAAAGTACTATATATTGTAAGACATTAAAAGGGACATTGTAGGAAGAACATAAGTGTTTTATGAAAAAACTTGGTGGCAACGCATACACTGCAACTTATATGAATAAGTAGGAATATAAAAAGGTTTAACTATATGAATAGGTAGGTTTACTTTTTTTACACATACAGTGTTAATACAAAAGAAAGTGCCAGATTTAAAAGTGATTCTATACTGAACCGATGAAATTAACAGAAAATGACTATACAAAAATCGATTAAATGTATACAAATATAAATTACATATTAATACATAAATGACCTATACATATATAAATAATTGATATATTTAGGAAGCTAAAGGATTCTGTTCCATGACTTTGATGATAATTGATTAGTAAAGAATGGTACTGAAAATAGAATTTTGGTTTGCATGCTGTCCTCACCTACACAATGAGGTGGAGAACTCCACTTTCCCATGTGGCATGTTATCACATTTTCTTCAGATATCCTGAAACCATCTTCACAGATATAACTTAACTTCGTGCCGTGCGCATAAAGCTTGGGTTCAAATGTTTCTCTCCTTTCTTCTGCAGAGCTTGATGAGTTAATCGTTCCATGGTCTATTTGAGGTGGTTGAGAACATGGAACTTTTTCTACATGAAGAACAGAGATCAAAGGGTAAAGTATAAGTATAATGTTTAAATTAAAAATACATTAAAATAAGAATAATTTGAACAAGTTAAAGAATTTTAAAGCTGAAAAATATTTGAAACTTGCAAGGTATTTGTCTCCATAAACACTATGCTACTATCCACTTGTTCAGTATGCCCCTTCATCCTTTTTTTAAATTTATCTTTATTGAAATATATTTGATGTATAATAAATAGTACGTTAGGGAGAGGAGTCAATATGGTGGACTAGGAGGACGTGGAATTCATGTCTCCGTACAATTAGGGCACCTACCAGGCACCAGTGGGGGACCACGGACACCTAAGGGGACAGGAGGAACCCCCAGCAACCAGGTAGAAGGTGGGTCATGGGGGGAGTGAGGGGGGAGGAGAAGTGGAGGTGGGATGGGACTGGCACCCCTGAGTGGTGGCTGGGGGTGGGGAAGGGATCCCTTGCCCAAAGGGGGAAATTAGGGAACCATTGGGAGGGCAGAGGATCAAAAGTGAGCGTGGCCAGCTTTCTCCTGCTCTCTTGGGCCTCCAGCAGGCTACTGAGATCCCGGGCCTGATCCTCTGGGAACCTAGGCCCCCTCCAGCTGTGGAGGTCCTGAGCGAGTGGGAGGGTGGGAACAGGGAGCAAAAGTAAAGCCTGGACCTCTGGGACTGGCACCCCTGAGGGGCGGCTGGGGGAGAGGAGGAGTTCTGATACCCAGCCAGACCCACCAACAGTCAGGGGTCCAGCAGGAATGGGGGAGACCCTGGGGGAGATGTGGGGAGGACACAGAGGAATGGAAGGGAAGGCAGCCAGCACTTTCCCTGTCCACTTAGACACTGAGGAGCCTGTTGAGCTCCCGGGCCTAATCCATTGCCCTTGGAGCCTCCCTCCTGAGGCTCAGAGCCCAAGCCCCACTCCTACACCCCATCAAGGGCCCTACCTCTATAATTGGAGACCCCCTCTGAGACCCACTCCAACCACGCTGGGCCTGTATCCCACCCACACACCCTCAACCAGGGCCTTACTTCCAAACTCTGGAATTCCACACTACATAGGCAGCCCTTTAGATTTGCTGTCTCTCTGCTTCCACTTGAATGATGCCCTGCCTAGACTCCAACCCCAAGGCCTTTTCTGGCTGCGTGGGTCCTTGGCCTAGGCTCAGCCTCATGCTCAAATGTCAGCCTCCCTGCATAGGTCCCACTCCACCTTAAACCCCGCCCCTGCCTAAGTTCCATCTCTGTCTAAACACCTACCCCCCATAGCCAAGGTTTTTTCTTTTTGTTTTTTTCTTCCTTTCTTTTTTGTTCTTTTTTTCTTTTTTCCTGTTTTAGATTGGGGTTCTGTTTTACCTTGTTGTTAATTCATTTATATTTTTATTTTTTCTAATAAATCTTTTACTTTTCTAATTTTACTTTATTCTTTATACTTTGTTATTGTTCAGCTCCTTTTGGCTTGTGCCCCGCCCCCTCCCCCCTTTTTTTTCTGTTGTAGTTTTGTTTTACTTTATTGCAGTTGTTTCAATTATATTTTTATTTTACCTAATATAGTTTTTATCTTTCTAATTTTATTTTGTTTTTTAGTCTTTGTTATTGTACAGCTTCTTTCTTTTATCTTTTTTTTTTTTTTTTTTTTTTTGCCTTACCACATGGCTTGCAGCATCTTGGTTCCCAGGCCAGAGGTCGGGCCTGAGCCCCTGTGGTGGGAGCTCTGAGTCCAAAACTCTGGATAACGGAGAACTTCAGACCCCAGGGAATATTAATATATACCCTGAGAAAACCATAATTCGAAGAGATACGTTTACCACAATGTTCATTGCAGCACTATCTACAAAAGCCAGGACACGGAACCAACCTAAATATCTATCAACAGATAAATGGATAAAGAAGATGTGACACATATATACAATGGAATATTACTCAGCCATAAGAAGAACGAAATTGAATTATTTGTAGTGAGGTGGATGGCCCTAGAATCTGTCATACAGGGTGAAGTAAGTCAGAAAGAGAAAAACAAATACCGTATATTAACGTATATATGTGGAATTTAAAGAAGTGGTACTGATGAACCTAGTGGCAGGGCAGGAACAAGGACGCACAAGTAGAGAATGGACTTGAGAGCATGGGGGTGGGGGGAGGTTGAGATGAAGTGAGAGAGTAGCATTGACATATCTACACTACCAAATGTAAAATAGATAGCTAGTGGGAAGCTGCTGTATAGCACAGGGAGATCAGTTCGGTGTTTTGTGACAACTTAGAGCGGTAGGATAGGGAGGATGGGAGGAAGGCTTGGGAGGGAGGGGATATGGGAATGTGTGTATACATGTGGCTGATTCACTTTGTTGTATGGTAGAAACTAGCACAACATTGTAAAGCATTTATACTCCAATAAAGGTGTGAAAAAATAAATTTAAAAAATATTGTGCTAGTTTCAGGTCTACTACTTAATGATTTGACTTTTACATATATATGAAATGACCAGCAGGATGTCTAATAGCAATCTGTCCCTATACAAAGTTACTATAATATCATTGACCATATTTCTTATGCTGAATACACATCCCCCTGGCTTCTTTAGAGCCTACGTATATGTGAGACCGTATGGCATTTGTCTTTTTCTATCTGACTTATTTTACTTAACCATAATACACCCTAGATCCATCCATGTTGTTGCAAATGGAAATGTGTAATTTTTATGGCTCAGTAATAGTTCATTTTGTGTGTATATATAAAACATCTTCTTAATCCATTCCTCTATCAATGGACACTTAGGTTGATTCCAAACCTTGGCTCTTGTAAGTAATGTTGCAATGAACATTGGAGTGCATATATCTTTTCAAATGTTTCTGGTTCCTTTGAATAAATACCCAGAAGTGGAATTGCCAGATCATATGGCAGTTCTATTTTTAGTTTTTTAAGGAAACTCCATACTGTTTTCCATAGTGGCTTCACCAATCTACAATCACACCAACAGTGCACAAAGATTTCCTTTTCTCCACATCCTTGCCAACACTGGATATTGTCTTTTTGATGACAGCCATTAAGACAAGTGTGAAGGGACATTTCACTGTGGTTGTGACATGCATTTGCCTGACTTTTAATGATGTTGATCCTCTCTTCATGGGTCTGTTGGCCATCTGTATGTCTTCTTTGGAAAAAATGCCTATTCAGGTCTTTTGCCCATTTTCTAGTTTTTTGTTTTTCTGATGTTGGTTGCATTAATTCTTTGTATAGTTTGAATATTAACCCCTTAATGGATATATCCTTTGCAAATATCTTCTCACATTCAGTAGGCTGCCTTTTTCATTTTATTGATCGTTTTCTTTACTGTGGAAAAGCTTTCTCATTTTATGTAGTCCCGTTTGCTTATTTTTGCTTTTGTTTCCCTTGCCTGAGGAGACATATTCAAAAATACCCCAAAAACCCAAAATATTGCTAAAACTGATGTCAAAGAGCATACTGCCTTTTTCTTCTTCTAGAAGTTTTATGGATTCAAGAGTTACAATTAAGTCTTTAATTCATTTTCATTTTATTTTTGTATATTGTGTGAGAAAGTAGTCCAGCTTGCTTCTTTTGCATGTAAATTTCCTGTTTCCCCAACACCATTTACAGAGGCAATCATTTCCCCATGATGTTCTTGCCTCCTTTGTCATAGATTAATTGACCATATAAATGTGGGTATATTACTGGGCTCTCTAATCTGTTCCCTAGATCTATGTGTCTGTTTTTGGGCCAATGCCATTTTATTTTGATTATTCTAGCTTTGTAGTATTGTCTGAAGTCAGGGAGCCTGATTCCTCCAGCTCCATTTTTCTTTCCCAAGATTTCTTTGGCTATTTGTGGTCTTTTGTGTTTCCTTACAAATTAAAAAAAATAAAAATTGTTCTAATTCTGTAAAAAATGCCATTGGCAATTTAATAAGGATTGCATTGAATCTGTAGATTGCTTTCAGTAGCATGGTCATTTTAACAATATAAATTCTTCCAATTCATGAACATTATATCTTTCCATTTGTGTTGTCATCTTCAATTTATTTCATCAATTTCTTATAGTTTTCAGAGTACAAGTCTTTTACCTCCTTGGTTAGATTTATTCTTAGCTATTTTATTCTTTTTGATACAATTGTAAATGGGATTGCTTTCTTGATTTCTCCCTCTAAAACTTTGCTGTTCGGGCATAGAAATGCAACATATTTCTGTATATTAATTTTATATGCTGCAACTTTAATGAATTCATTTATTAGTTCTAATAGTTTTTGGTGGTGTTTTTCTATGTATAGTACCATGTTATCTATAGATAGTGATAGTTTTACTTCTTCGTTTCCAATTTGAATTCCTTTTATTTCTTTTCTTTTTTGATTGCTGGGTCTAGGAATTCCAATACTATGTTGAGTAAAAGTGGAGAAAGTGGGCATCCTTGTCTTGTTCCTGGTTTAGAGGAAATGCTTTCAGCTTTTCACCATTGAGTATGACATTGGTTGGACGTTTGTCATATATGGCCTTTATTATGTTTAGGTATGTTTCACCTCTACCCACTTCATTGAGAGATTTAACATAAATAGATATTAAATTTTGTAAAGGGCTTTTTCTGCATCTATTGAGATAATCAAATTTTTATTCTTCAATTTGTTGATGTATATCACATTGATTTGCAGATATTGAAACATATTTGAATCCCTCTGAAAAGTCCCACTTGATCATGGTGTATGATCCTTTTAACATATTGTTGAATTTGGTTTGCTAATTTTGATTGAAGATTTTTACACATAAGTTCATCAGTGATATTGGCCTGTAATTTTCTTTTTCTGCACCGTCTTTTTTTTTGGCCTCAGGGTGATGCTGAACTTGCAGAATAAGTTCAGAAGTGTTCTTCCTCTTCATTTTTTTTGGAATATTTTGAGAAGAATAGGTGTTAACTCTTTTGTAAATGGTAGAATTCACCTGTGAATCTGTCTGGTCCTGGATCTTTGTTTCTTGGGTTTTAAAATTACTGATTCCATTTTAATATTGGTAATCAGTTTGTTCATATTTTCTATATTTCTCTTGATTTATATTTGAGAAATTGTTCATTACATGGAATTTATCAGTTTCTTCTTGGTTGTGCATTTTATTGGTGTGTAATTGTTCATAGTAATCTCTTATGGTTCTTTATATTTCTGTAGTATCAGTTTAGCTTCTCCTCTTTCATTTCTGATTTTATTGAGTCAGACCCTCATCTCTTTTTCTTGATGAGTCTTTCTAAAGGTTTATCAATTGTGTTTATCTTTTCAAATGACTAGCTCTTGTCTCATTGATATTTTCTATTTTTTTAAGTCTCTATTTAATTCATTTCTCCTCTGTATTTATTATTTCTTTCCTTCTACTAACTTTGGGTTCTGTTTACTCTTCATTTTCCAGTTTCTTCAGGTCTAAGGTTAGATTACTTACTTGGGATATTTCTTCATTCTTAAGGTAGGCCTGTATCACTATAAACATCCCTCTTAGAATTGCTTTTGCTGAGTCCCATAGATGTTGGACCATTGTTTTTCCATTTTCATTTGTCTCCAAGTAATTTTCTTAATATCCTCTTTGATTTCTTCAGTGACCCCTTGGTTGTTTTGTAGCATATTGTTTAAACTCTAACTGTTTGCACTTTTGGCAGTTTGGGTTTTTTTTTTTCCTGTAGTTGAAGTCTAGTCTCATACATTCGTGGTCAGAAAAGATGCTGGCTATGATTTCAATGTTCTTGACTTTCTTTTGTGGCCAAGATGTAATCTATCCTGGAGAATGTTCCATGTGCACTTGAAAAGAACGTGTATCTGATGGTTTGGGATGGAATGTTCTATATATGTTTAGTAAGTCCGTCTGTCCTATAGTTTAAGTCCAATGTTTCTTCACTGGATTTAAACTTGATTTTCTGTCTGGATGACCTGTCCTTTAATGTAAGTGGGAAGTTAAAGTCCTCTACTATTGTTTTGTTACTGTGTATTTCTCTGTATGTGTTTGTTAGTATTTTCTTTATGTACTTAGGTGCTTCTATTTTGGGTGCATATATATTTAAAATTGTTGCATAATCTTGTTGGATTGGTCCCTTTCTCACTATATAATGTCGTCTTTGTCGCTTGTTTCAGTCTCTGTTTTAAAGTCTATTTTGTCTGATATAAATTTTGTTACCCCAGATTTGTGTTTATTTCTATTTTCATGAAATGCTTTTTTCCATTCTCTCACTTTCAGTCTGAGTGTATCTTTAGATCTTAAGTGAGTGATTATAGGCAGCATATATATGCATCTTTTTGTTTTGTTTTTCTTAAAATCAGTTCAGCCACTCTATGTCTTTTGATTGGAGCATTTTGGTTCATTTATATTTAAAGTAATTATAGATAGGTAAGTACCTATTGCCATTTTGTTAATTGTTTTTTGTTGTGTTTGTAATTCTTTTTTGTTCTTTCTTCTGTTCTCTCTTCCTTTGTGATTTAATGACTATATTTAGTGTTATGTTCGGATTACTGTCTTTTGTGTGTGTGGATCTATTATAGATTTTTTGTTTTGTTGTTACTATTAGATTCATATATAACAACCTATATTCATATGTGGTTATAAGTTGATAGTCTCTTAAGTTCATACACATTGTAACAACCCTGCATTTCTATTCCCCACTTCATATTTTACATCCTTTTGTTTTGTGTTTCTATATTAACTACTTATTGTGGATACAGAGGATTTTACTATTTTTGTCTTTTAACCTTCTGACTAGCACCTTCTACCTTTACTGTATGTTTGCTTTTACCATTAAGATTTTTTTCTTTTGTAATTTTCTTATTTCTAATTGTGGTCTTTACTTTTCCTCTTAGAAAGTCCCTTTAGCATTTCTTGTAAAGTCATTTTAGTGCTACTGAACTCTTTTATCATTTGCTTATCTGTAAAACTGTTGATCCATCCTTTGATAGCCTTGCTGGATACAGTCATCTTGGTTGTAAGATTTTTCCTTTCGTCACTTTGTATATGTTGTGCCACTCCCTTGTGGCATGCAAAGTTTCTGCAGAAAAATCTGCTAATTGTCTTAGAGGAATCCTCTTGTATGTACCTAATGGCTTTTCTCTTACTACTTTTAAGATTCGCTCTTTATTTTTATTTTTTGCCATTTAAATGATAATGTGTCTTGGTGTGGTCCTCTTTGGGTAAAAGTTGTTTGGGAGTTTCTGATTTCCAGACCTGTAGGTCTGTTTATGTCTTGTTTGAATGT
This sequence comes from Mesoplodon densirostris, assembly GCF_025265405.1. Taxonomy (NCBI): domain Eukaryota; kingdom Metazoa; phylum Chordata; class Mammalia; order Artiodactyla; family Ziphiidae; genus Mesoplodon; species Mesoplodon densirostris. The sequence goes on along the minus strand of NC_082662.1, from coordinate 187,681,861 downwards.
TTCAGTTATTATTTCTTCAAATACGTTCTCTGTTTCTCTCTGTCTCTCTTTATTTGGGATCCCTATAATGAGAATATTACTATACTTGATTTTGTTGCAGATGTCCCTTAAGCTATCCTCATTTTTTAAAAATTCTTTTTCTCTCTTTCCTGTGCTGTTTGGGTGGTTTCCACTACCCTGTCTTGCAGATCACTGATCCATTCTTCTGAATCCCCTAATCTGCTGTTGACTACCTCTGGTGTAATTTTTCATTTCAGCTGCTGTATTCTTCAGTTCTGTTTAGTTCTTCCTTATATTTTCTACCTTTTTCTTAAAATTCTCACTGTTTTCATCCATTCTTCTCCAGAGTTCATTGAGCATTTTCATGGTCATTACCTTAAACTCTATTGGGCATACTGCTTATCTTCACTTTGTTTAGAGTTTTTTCTGAGATTTTGTCTTGCTCCTTCATTTAGAATGTATTTCTCTGTCTCCACATTTTGCCTAATACTCTGTGTTTATTCATATGTGTGAGGCATGTTCCTGATCTTGGAGGAATGACCTTATGTAGGAAACGTCTATGGGACCCAGCAGCATGCTCCCCTCTATAGGCTCTATACACCAGATCTATATGCTATAAGGGTTCCCATCTGTTGTAGCAAGGCCAATTACTCTGTGTGTACAGGTAGGTGGGGTTGGCCCCCCAGCAGGTTGGCTACCAGACTCTGCCTCATGCAGAGGCTGTCAGCCACTGGTGAGCAGGACCAAGTCCTGGGGCAGCTGGCTGCAGTGCTCAAGGGTACCTGGGCTGGTGCTGTCCCACCCAGGAACAGGGCCAGGTCCTATTGTAGGAGCTGTGGGGCCTGGGGTTGGTGCTGTCATGGGTTGGTAAGCTTCTGGTGCTACTAAGCTATAGGGAGAACTCCAAAGTGGCACTTGTCTCTTATAATGGCTGACACCAGCATCTATGTCCCTAGTTGCCTCCTGCCTCTCTGGGAGGTTCACAAAGATCAGCGAGTCAGTCGAACCCAGACTTCTTTCTAATTACTGCCTCTGCACTGGGACATGGAGGAAGTGAGAATTTTTGTGTGCCTTTTAAGAACAGAGTCTCTGTTTCCTACAGCCCTCTGGCTTTCCTGTATACCAGCTACACTGGACTTCTACGTCAGACATGCGGGGGGATTATCTTGCAAGTCTGTGACTCCCAGGCTGGGCAGCCCAACTGCCCCTTCATTCTTGTCCTTTTGATCATTAGGAATAAAATATGCATAAACATACATTTTGCCTGGTATTTACATATTAGGCCAAAGATTTTGTCTGTTTTTACTTCTCACTAGAAGTGAAAGAGTGTTCATTAATTTATATACTTAATTGTGATTTACCATTTCAAGATAAAGTGGAATAGAGAGACCTTGACCTTGCTGACCCATACAAAGCTTAGAGGAGCATTAATCTTATTTAAAAGAATATTATAAAGCAAGTTATGCACTACTGACCAATACAGCGTGGGATTGACTGCCATCTCCCATCCTTGCACACAAGTTCTTCTGCATCTTCAATTAGATAATTTTCTTGACAGAGAATAGATATTTTTTCTCCATCCTGATATGTCACTGTAGTTGTCATATCTCGACTATTGGGAATCTGAGGTGGGGGTGGGCATGATTGTATTTGTGCTTCTGAAAATATTAAAATTAGATTTCTTGATTAAAAACCATAAGTTAAAAATATTAAAGGAATAATTTTCAATAAATAGAAAGCTCCAATAATATATCATAAATGATTAAACAATATTAGACTCAATTACACTCTTAAGCTTGTTTAGCACTTTAATATATTCACACTTGGTTTACAGTGTCATGGTCTTCCTTGCAGGTTCTTCCTTCTGTTCTTTCTGTGGTCAATCTTGCATAATTTATGTAAAATCGATTTTAATTACTTCTAACCTTTAGGATGTTCTAAGTGAATTGCTCACTCAAATACAGGCACTAAGTAAAAACTGATATCAGGGTATTTTTTTTACAGATATTGGTGATCAGATGTATTGGAATCAGCTTAAAAGCCTCACAAGATTTTCTCCCAGTGGAAGGAGATTAGCCAGAGGAAAAATTACACTTAGTTAATGATCGATTAATTTGATGCAAAGTCTTGGCCAAGGTAAGAATTAGATATATTCACTAGGATTTATAGTATACTGTTTACGGTTCAGAACTCTTCTGGAGGTACAATTTACTAGCTTTCCTGTGCTGTTAAGAGATATACAGATTAATGAAAAACACCTGGTTTAACGGATTAGGCAACCTGGCTTTAGTTACGTGACCAGCAGGGTATAAAAGACACCCCTGTAAACTGTGTCTGAGTTCCATAAAATTGAGATACCTCAGATATATATTGGCAGTTCATAATTTGAAGACAAAGCCTGTCCTGCTCAACTGAAGGAAGACTCTGCATGAAGGTTTTGGACCTCTTTGTGACGCCTTGATTTTGTTTTCTCCTGCCATACTGCATTTTTATTTCATTAGAAGCCATATGCAAGTATATACTGGAAAGTCTTGTAAATCCTTTCAATTGTTTAATATTTTGTATTAAATTCAGGGAAATATTTGCCTGAATACACTTCATTTATGCTTACTAATATCATCAGATTTTCTATTTTGCTCTACATCAATAGAAGTATTTTATATTTCATCCAAAATATTTTTCTTATTTCTGTTTTAACTATCTTGACTTTTTTCAATGTATTTTCAACAATTTATTTTCTTTTGTGTCTGATGTTTAACCACTTTTGCCCTAATAATATTAATCTGTACTTCTTAATAAGTCTTGCAGAAGTTGGTCTATCCACTACATTTCCCTAAAAAATGAAATAATATTCTGTAAATAAGCTATGTATGACTTTTTACCTTATTATAATAATTGATATTTTAATTATTCTTTCCTTCTATGTTCTTTGGGTGTATGTTCTTTTCTAGATTCTAGATTGTACTTCCTATTACTTTAAATTTATTCCTTGTTTTGTAATGCATGCTTTAAAATACAAATATCTTTGTTTTTGCTGTATCCCATAGATTTCAAAGTATACTGTTTTCCTTTTCATTTTACTTAATTTAAAGTATTTTCTGTTAATAAACCACCGAAAATGGGGTTTTTTAGTTTAGGGATTTTTGACATGTGTGAATAAGATGTGTAGCTAGCTTTCTTTTAATTTTATATTTGCTTTTACTTTAGAGAGAATAATTTGAGGACATTAATTACTTGAAATTTGTTGGGAATTCCTTTATTATATGAAAGTAATCAATTGTTTTAAATTAATTAACTATATTTAAATAAGCTAATATAGATTTCCAGGCAAGGTGTATTTCAACAGCTATAAAGAAATATTGTATAATTATAAGAAAGTTAATTCACAAAGACTAAGCAGTCATAAATGTATAATGTATCTAAAAATATATCAAATAAATGAAGCAAAGATGGACAGAGCTAAAAGAAGAAATAGACAAATCCATAATCCTAGTTAACAATACTGACAGCCTTCTTACTGTGACTGATAGAACACCTAGAAAAAAACATTTTAAGACATAGATAAATTTTTAGAACACTAGGAACCACTTTAACCTGATCTAGCAACTAGATTATACATATGCTTTATATGAAAAAGGATATACCACAATGATAGGCAATATGCTGTGCAATAAACAACAAATTTCAAAATACTGAAAAATTACACAATGTGTTCTGTGATAATTGAATTAGATTAGAAATCAATAAGAATAAATTATCTATGCAAACAACCATGATACTCATCAAACTGTATACATTAAATATATTCAGGTCTCTCTATAAAAATTATACCACTATACAGCTCTTAAATGGAGAATAAATTATTTAGAAAAACATAAATATTTGGGAATTAAACAACAAACTTCTAAACAACTGCCATGTCAAAGAAGAAGTCACTAGGAATATTAGAAAATATTCCACATAGAACTAAATGAAAGTAAATTGGATGTATTTATAATTTTTTGAGACACAGCTAAAGCAGCACTGAGAAGGGAAAAAGGTAGTTTTACAGGTTTACATTTGGAAAGCAGGATGGCTTAAATCAATGTTTTAATTTTCTATCTTCAGAAATGAGAGAGTAAAATTAAAATCAAGAAATTATAAGGAAGGAGAATTAAGTCCACAAAAGAGAGAAAATTGATAAAGTTGAATAGAAAAGAGAAAACAGAGAAAATTAACAAAGCTAAAAATTAGAGAAGAGAGGAAATGGAGAAAATTAAGAGTGTTAAAATTGGTTATTTGAAAATAATAATATGGAAAAACAAAACTCTCGGGAGAAGATCAAAATGCAGTCGGGAAACAACGATTAATACCAACAACGAAAGAAGTGATATCATCAAATATACTGTAGAATTAAAAGAAAAATAGAATGGTAAGTGACTATTAGAAAGAATTTTACATCAATCAATTCCATAAATTAGGTAAAATGGAGACATTTCTTGAAAAATACAGCTTTCACACCTTGACAAAAGACAATATTGAAAATGTGAATAGCATACTCCCTTTTGAAATTGAATTCTTCATCAAGGGAAACTTCCAAAAAAAGCAAACTACATATCAGATGACTTCACATATAATTTCAAAATTTTTTAGAACTATAAGTGTTTTACACTTAAGACATTACTGGAAAAATAGAAGCAGAAATAAATAAAGAGACATACTATGTTTATGATGTGAATATTCAATATGGTAAAGATGTCAATTCTCCCTAATTTATTTATCATCATAAAACCATCCCTTTCCATCTACAAACAAATATTTTATAAAAATTAATAAGCTTTCCATGAAATTTCTATGTTAATGTAAAGACCAGAATAACTAAAACAATTTTGAGTGGGAGGAACATACTTGGAGACTACATATCAGACTTTACAGACTTCAAGTCTATTAAAAAGCTAGATACAAAGGCAATTTGGCTGGAATAAAGATAGACAAATAGATAAATGGACTGAATAGCAAGTCCAGAAATAAATCAGCACTTCCATAGTCAATTGATTTTCATTTCAAAGTCTTTTCCACACATACTGATAAAACAATTGTCTATCCATACATAAAAAAATCAACTCTTATTTTATGCAACACTTAAATGTTAATGTAAGACAGATAATATACTTAAATATACATACTAAAACTATAAAGCTTCTAGAAGAAAATATAGAAGAACTCATGTACTTCACTGCCTCTAAATATTACTTGTTTCCTTAAAGATGCAGTTGTGTAGCAAGTTCTCTTTTAATTTTATATTTGCTTTGAGGACATTGATTACTTGAAATTTGTAGGGCATTCCTTTATCATATGAAAGTAATAAATTGTTTTAAATAAATTAACTATATTTAAATAAGCTGATATAGACTTGCAGACAAGGTGTGTTACAAAAACTATAAATAAATATTTTATAATTATAAAAAAGTTAATTCACAAGGACTAAGCAATCATAAATGTACCATGTATAATATACAGTGCACATTATATATTGCCATGGCAGTTGTTTAGAAGTTTGTTGTTTAATTCCCAAATATTTATGTTTTTCTAAATAATTTATTCTCCTTTAACAGCTTTAGTGTGGTATGATTTTTACATAGAGAACTGCATATAAGAAAGAACTATAAGATGTTGAACACTAGATAGTAGACTTGTTTTTATGTTGGTTTGAAGCTACTTTCTATATATTATAGGCTTGTAGAAATTGGTAAAAATATTGAGGATAGTGGGTCAAGGTGTCCGTCAGTTAGAGAAGAGAGATACAGATGTGAAAGTAAAAAACTGAAATGAGACTATTCAATTGGAATTGATGATGTCAATATGATTCAAGACTTTTTAAGATAGCTATAGATACACAAACAGATAAATAGATGACTTGATAGATACATAAATATAAATAAATAGATTGATACATAAATAGATACATGAATAACTACATAATAGTTCAGCATAGACATAAGCATATTTATGTGTAATGTAAGAAATCAAAAGCAATGGTTTTCCCATGCTAATGAGCACACCTACTGCCCAGATGTTAATTTAAAGCCACCAAAGTTCTGGGTGTTGTGTCATATAGCTGACTAATGCACACGATACAATTAATATTTAGAAACAGTGTTTTGGTTTGTTTCTAAATTACCTTTCAGATTGAAATTTATTTGTAATGATATATAACTAAATTTCCTTGAAAGACACAAAGATACTACTTTTACAAGTTAGAAAGAAATAGAATACATTTTTGAAAACATTATAAAGAAGAGTTTACCTTCTTTGCAGGTTACTTTAGGATCCCATCTTCCATTTATACAGATTGAGTGTTTGTATTCTGATTTTCCTCGACATTTGTAACTTTGGCTGGTGTTATGGTCAAATTCAATTGTATCTGATGGAATTCCCCCAGATGCAAATATTTTTGACCCTTTACACTTCTTAAGTTCCTCTGTCGCTATAAAATGAAAATATTCTCTTGAAAAGACTAATTCTAAGAACCAAATAACAAATACAATAAATAGCTATGAAGTCAGTAATATAGTGAACTTACAATTTATGGCTACAGATTCTACCAACCAAGTTATTACTGAACAGATTGCATGAAATGGACTATTATATATGAACCTGAGTCCTGCATCCAGTTTTTGAAATTTCAGAGAAAATATCCAGCCTAAAGACATTCTGCATTTTGGATTGGAACATTTTTGCATGATCTACATAGTGAATAGTCATCGCATGAATAATGTGGTCCCAAACTTGAAACATGTGCAAATGTTCACATTCATTTGTTTTTAGATCTCAAGCATCTCTGAATTACTTTTAATTCACAATCTTAAAACATAAAAATAAAAACAATTAGGTGTGGACATAGAATATCAAGTTGATAGCTTATACATATTTTTTCAAGAAAAATAATGAAACATAATTAGAAAAGTACGTCTAAGGTTTTTTTTAAAATAGAATCTTAATTTTTAAGCAGATCTTTTGAAAGATCACCAAAAAATAACAAATACTTGGAATAAGAAAGTGGGTACTTAAAGTTAAAACCTGTTTTCTCTATATATACGTAGAGTCTTAGAGGAGCTATATTATACACCAGGTCATTCTATGTTCCAATATAATGCCATAATAAAAATTTTTTTCTGGCTCCAGAAAAAAAGTTAAATATGGACTAAAAAACCTTTTTTTATAGCTACCTATTTCAAAAAATCAATGCAGGTGGAAGTCGTTTTGAATATGACAATATATCAATATAGGTCTTTGGTAGTATTTGTTAATGATTTGTTAGTGACAAGAGTCAAGTGAGGATAACAGAATAAAGAAAAGTCAAGTAGTTGGCTACTGAAAAGTAATGATTTGAAAATGCCACCCTGAAAAAAATAACATGAAATAAGGAGATGAATTCAAAACACACTAGAGGCTTGAGAATCAGCCCTATTTTGGGGATGTGTTCAGAGTGTTGAGGGAGACAAAGCCGATAGTATTCTTCAGGGAATGCTAAACAAAGGAAGATGTATACTCAAAAGGAGCAGTGGTGGCTGCTGTCGTCATCCTATGATTGACTGGTTTCTGAAAGGAAAGCAAACTTATTTATTAGGAGAAAATAAATATAGTAAGAAGAATGAAAAGCTAGACTAGACAGATTGACAAAATGAACACTGAGAGGAGAAAATTGGAATAAGGTCTATTATAGCTGAGAGGGATTATGTTAAACTGAATACAAGCAGAGGATTAACTTTGCAAGGAAAACTCTGAGATCAGGGGAGTAATCATTGAAGCACATGTTTTGATGTAAGGTAGAATGAAAAGTTAATGAAGCGAGGTCATTTGTGGAGATGGAAGAGGATAAAGATGAGATTTGGTGAAGAACTGGCAATACCTTAGACCGGACTGTGTTTAGTAGAAATGTAGGGAGTAATAAACAATGAAATTTACTGATTAACTTAATAAGCTCCTATTGAATATCTCCCATCTGTCAGCCAGTCTTTTGGTGTTGGTAATATATCAGTGAACAAAACAGGTATGAATCCCTGCTCTCATTGAGCCTGAGCCTAAGCCCTACCTTCTTCTTGGAATAATTAATGACTAGAAATCTGATGAATAAGTAAGAGCGGGCATCCGGGACTCTCTTTGAATGCAGGACCCAGGAAAACTCCAGGAAAGAAATCATCTAAGGGAAAAGTGAAGGAAGATAGCTAAGATTCTCGCGGGAAGTCATCAAAGACTTGGTCATCCAAAGGTCAGGATGATTCACTTACAGTGAAATGCATCATTCAGGGCAGGTTCCTGGCCCCAGCCCAAGGGCCTCCTGTGACTGAGTTACCTACTGACTGGGAGGGCCTGAGCCCACCTTTCCTCCAGCACGTTAACTTCTTTTTGCTGCATTTGAAACTGACTGAGAAATCATCATTGTTAGAAGGTTTGAGAGAGGCAAGATTCCTAAAGGAATGCATGAAATGGGTATTTTCTTAGCCATATTTCCTTGTTTTAAAGGTCCTAAAAGAAAGAGTATCATATAAAAACAAAAATGGTATTTCTGCAGAGTTAGTTGTATTTTCCTGGTAACTAGTACTCATATTTTAATCATGTGAATATCAGTAAGATTTAGCTTCACACTTGTAAAGATAAACAATGTTAATATCAGGACAGAAAGATTCATAAAATTCTCTTCTAGTTTATACTTTTCCTCTTCAGACACATATTGAATTATAAACAACAAATGTTGGGAATCATTATAATTTAAATTGACATTTTCAAGGATAACTCTAAATTTCAATAATATGGTTGCAAATGTTAATGTCAATTTGAGAAGTGCATTCTCACCAATGCATTGAGGAGGTTGGGTCCACTTTCCACTAATACATGTGACTGATTTGGGCCCAATCATTGTAAATCCTTCTCTGCAACTGAACTCTACCAAGTTTCCATGGTGATAGAGAGGAGCAGAACTGTTGACATAGCCATGTTCAAGTTCCGGTATATCTCCACAGGTACTCTTCTCCTCTGGAAAATTTCACAAAAATATGTTCATCTTTATCATTTAAGTTTGTATAAGAATACAAATAAAAGTGTTGACTTACTTTTAAATATGACTATTTTTAATACATTACCAATACACACGGGCAAAGCTGTCCATTGTCCATCAACACACTGAATTTTATGAGAGCCCTTCATCAGAAATCCAGGATTGCAGACATATTCCACCACCTTACTGTGTCCATATTCTTCTCTCTGTGTTTCTTTAACTTCCCCACTGAGCAGTTGAGGAGGTGGAGCACACGATTTTGCTCGCCCTACAGTAGACATGCCGTGTAAATAATGGTTATGTGGGCTATTTTATGGCTTAAAAATCTAGCTAACACAGATATTTTTTATTAATTAGTTTATTATTTATTACATAATTTATTTTAGCATTCTTAAACAATGAAAAAACAATGGTGTTGACACCAGACTCTGTTTTGTAGTTCTATTACTCATCCTGAGCTTACATACTGGAAGCCTATGTAAGCCCAGAAAACATGTTCAATAATCTAGATACCCTAAATAGGTATACAAACCAATTAATCAATATGGGTGTGTAAATCATCACAATATTCTTATTCCATGGAAACATTGTATCAAAACTTTTGGAAAAAAATATTATCCTTTGAAACAAGCATTTGATCAAGTTTTAACTTTTATTCCAGGCTTACATATGATTGAATTGACTATAAGCTACTTGGACATTGTTTAGACACACTTGATGACACTTAAGGTAAGTCCCACATTATATAAAATGTCCAATATTAATGGTGGAATTGTAGGCAAAAGGAAAACTAACAAGAAATCCTGCCGGTGTCAGGTTCCTTATACATATCTGTGGATACTTCCACCACACTTTTCAAGAAGCAACTGGACATTAATTTCTTAAATAAGGAAAACTGTTTTATCTACAACCCAACAAGTGTCCTTGGTGGGTATACCTCTGGCTTAATGCATTAGATTATAGATGCACTGGAAGCAGACAGAAAATTAAGAGAGGAAACAAATGGTTGATGACTAAGGTTTTAACTCTTGTTCAGCAGCTGTAAGATAAATATTTACCTTTACATGTTGGAAGATTAGGGGACCATCCAAAGTGGTAGCACTGAATTGAATCTGCTCCAACCATAATAAGTCCTTGTATGCAGGAGAATTTCAACACGTCTCCAAATTTATATCTGTCTTTCTTGGGATTAGCATCTAAATTGTTTTCCATTTGTGGAATACTGCATTCTCTTTCTATAGAAAGAGAAAAATAATTTAGTGAGAATATATAACTAATCATTGCCAAATAAATATTATATGTGTCATGTAAAAATGAGGTGCTGGGTACTGCATGCATATTGAGAGGGGCAGCACATAAATTCTCTTCCTTGTAAAACATTACATATTAGTTTTTATACACCCTCTCCATTCATATGGGGCTCTTTGAGAAATATTAAGGTATTGAACAGCAACGTATGTGTCCTGATAATTTATTTGTTAAGTCAGCTTGTTTGAACTGGATATGATTTTATCACTGACACTTATAGAATTTAATGTTACTTTTTCTGTCTCAAAACGTCAAAAGATTCTCTCACGTTAAAGAAAACGAATGCTACAATTTTTAAATTGCACACAAATGAAAAATGGTATTTTTAAAAATATAATTGGGAAACCAGAACACATAAGGGAGACATTTCTCATGTATATGAGTTACAGGAACATTAAAAATCCCTTAATTTTACAAGTGTGGAAATCAAACTGAAACATTATCAAATTGAAACATGAAACAAAATGAGGAACATGTTTAAGGTCACAGAGATAGACATATTCTAGGGGTCATGATTATGTACATGATATACAAGGATCTATTCTTGTTGTATCTATAAAAGATCTTACTATGAATATATTTATAATTATTCTGATTCAATTTAAAGATGTGTAAAATTATTCCCCCAAATTTATAAAATGTATGAAATTTGTGACATTGGTACAAATTATGAAAAATTGCATTTTTCTTATTTGGAATCTTCCTATCTTGTTAATTAAATTATAAAACTCAAAACTAGAATTTGAAAATAAGAATTTCACCAAAATGAAAATTCATACTGTCTGAAAGTCGTCTTAACACATAGTCATAAAGTTAGATGTAAGTTAACTATTTTTAAAACTAATGTCACAAAAAATAACTCAAAAAGTAGTTTTTGTTTTGTGTTAATATTGAGTTTCTTAGCTTAGTTGAGAAGGTCATGCCTGATGAGAACAATTGAGATTCCTTTCCGAAAATTCCGCTCCAAATTTCCACATGGCAATACTTTTATTGGTATGTGTCTGTGTTTATATATTTTGTGCTTATATAAAATTCCTATTTTATCATATTGTGAAAAATGCTGCATTAACAATAACATCGGTTGTAGGCTACTTTCCAACTGCTGTCTTCACATAAAGACAGTGAGTTTAAGAAAGCCATGATCATGTTAAGAGCCTCCCCTTTTACTTAGAGTAAGCTCCAAACACTTTACAATCCATTCCTTGCCTACACTTCCAATGTCATCTATCTGCCCCTGGAGTCGGAGTCAATACAGAATTTTTAAAATAGGTCAATTTCTTTGCTGCCTCGGCTGTTGCACAGACCCTTATCTCTATGCTGAATGAATGGTTTCCAACTTTTCTTTGCATAGATGTCTTCCTGTAGGAACTAGAGCCTTCAGTCCCCTCCTATTTTCTAAGCACTTGGACTCTTTTGTTCTTCGAATACAGTTATTTGGAAAATATAGTAGAAATATTTTACCTTTTGGTTCATTATTTACCTTAATTATTTGTTGTTTTTTCATAGTGGAAGGAAAGCTCTTGAAAGGCAGATCCCCTGTGTGTATCTTTTATCATTTTCTCTTAGCCTACTTCTAGGACATATTAGGTGTTTGTTGACAGCCTGAAAAGTGAAATTTGTGCCCAGAACACTGTTGAACAAGCCTGTTTCATTTCCATTATAAATTCACTCTGGTGTCTGTCCGAAATCTCTATTTTTAATCTTTTCTACTCTGACTAGTGTTCTTTCTCCTCCTTCCCCTGTGCACCACTTAATCTCACATGACTTTGTCTCCTACCTCAAAGGAAAATAGAAACCTCCAGCGACTGCTTCTTTTCAGCATTAGATTTACACATCCATTTTCCTTCCTTCCTCCTGATAGGAAGTTGGAAGTAGAGCTGTTGCCACCAAAGCCCAGGGTTTTCTCAGCAGCACTGGTTCCTTTCCCTTCTTCACAGGGAAATTCCTGTGTTCAGTCTCTGCCTGCTCCCCTCTCTAGCATATCCTTTTCAGTGTTCATTACACTCTCATCTTTCCCATTAAATAATTCTTTATTCAGTGCATAATTCCCCTAGCAATATATCCTGAACCTCTTCTTCTCTGCCACTAGCAAATCTTTTGAAAGAGTTATGTCCACATGCTGTGCTAAGTTTCTTACTAATCATTTTTTTCAGCAGATTCTATGTAGGTTTTTCCCTGTCTACTCCATCCAAAACCATCTCTGTCACAGTTTTTGTTGGCCTCTATGTAGCCAAATGCACCACATTTTTACAGTCTTCTAACTGGACATATCTACTGAATTAGAAATATTCACCACTCTAACAATCATAATAATTTAATTAGATGACAATTTCCTTGATTTTATTGTATGGCAGGCATTATGGCAAGAACTTTATATGAATAATTTAGTCCAAAATCCTTTGAAATATTAGAACATTGGTAATTACTAATCCATTTTCCAGATTAGGAAGCATGAACAAAGCTTCAAGTAGGCTTGGTTGTTGCCCTAAGATACATGCCTAACCAACTGTAGAATTGGAATTAGAACCCAACCAGGGTGACTCCACAGGCTTCACCATTAGTCGATCTATTATACTTCCTTTACCTTTACTCATTTTCTTCTCTCCACGTCTATGAGACATTCATTTCTAAGTTTTTTCCCTAAATTCTCTGGGTTCTCCTTTTTCCTATCTACTTTGCCATCTATTCCTCTTTGTCTGACACCTAAATGCTGGAATGCTTCAGGGCTCAGTCTTGATCTCTCTTCTGTTTTCATTCTACATTATTTCCCAATGTGATGTCATTATTTATAGGGTGATAATCTCACAGGTGTATCTCCTGGCTAGATCCATGTATTCAACTCTGTAGTGGATATATCCAATTTTTATGATACATGGGCAGCCCAGTCACAATGTGTTCAAGTCAAAAGTTGCAGTGTTCTTCCAAAAGTGTTCTCTCTCCTGCCAGTAGCACCTGACAAAGTCATTTCCATTTACCTCCTTGCTTATGAAGCAATGGAGAGCAAACACGCGAGCCCCTTGACTTTTTGCTCTTTTCGACATCCACCATTTAGTGACATTATCTGTGTTTTCTGCCAACAAAATATATCCCAAACCTATCCTCTGCTGTGCATCTCTTCAGCCATATCTTTATCTAATCCCCACTCTTTCTCACCCTACATGGCTTCCTGAAAAAAAATTTTTTTTCAAGAATCCAAATAAAATTATATCATTCCTTTCCTTAAAATTCCTTATGACTTTTCATCAATCATAAAATTAATCCAAATGTGAACATGCCCTGAAGTAACCTGGATAATCTTTCCTTTGCCTCCTATGCAGCCTCAGCTCATAAAATTCTCCCACATCTTGAGTAGAATCCATTAACCTTGGTATTTCCCAAATACTATTTTGTTGCCCAGCTTTGCATATACTGTTCCTTTGGCTTGGAACATTCAACATCTACTCAGTTGGCCAGAGATTGAAGTCCTGTTTCTAGCCCTGGAGACAAGACAGCTGATTGGCAAACATAAAAGAGATTCATGTCACTGTCCTCAGAACTTGTCACAGTGGGAAAATAAAGAGCTCCTCTCAGTACCTGCAGAAATTAATACTCAAGGTAGGAGGTATAAAGCAGAAACTCAGGAGCAAAATAGTTGAAGAGGTTGTAAGACACTGTCATTTTGGTAATGAGTGAGTCTTTGGACTTCAAAACTTCCCCTCCACCCAGTTTACATTAAAGCAGAAGGAGACATCTTGATTTTAATCATCATGCCTTAAAAATGACTCTACATCAGTCAAATTTGGTAAAAATAAAACATTTTTGATGATTTTTGTTAATTATGTTCATCTTGAAAAGAACAACAGCTGAAAAGGAGTTCTTACCATAACATGCAGGTTTATCAGACCAGCCATCTTCACGACACACTATGGAGCCTGTGGTGTGTCCATCTTGGCTCTCATGCCCATCAAGGCATTCGTAGTCCAGCCTGTCATTGAGCTTAAACCATGTGTCATCACTTCTGGCTCTGGCATTCTCAAATACTGGCATATCACAGGATTCTAAGGGATAATGGAATAAAAATATTTCATTTCTAATATTATTTAGTGGGCAATCTGATTAAGTCTCATCTCAAGGGGAAAGGGGGCTTTACCAATTAGTGTGTGCTAATAAATTATGATGCAAAAATAATCCAAGAATATCAGTGATAGATCACTGTCCTGGAATAGTTACTCAAAATGAAAAAAATATGTTTCTGTTATTGTTTTTTTATTTTTATTTTTGTCTGCAACACACGGCTTGCGGGATCCTAATTCCCTGACTAGGAATTGAACCTGTGCCCCCTGTACTGGGAGTGCAGAGCCCTAACGACTGGATCGCCAGGGAATTCCTGAAAAAATATGTTTCTACACATTTTTCTCAACACTTAATGTCTCTGAAATATTTCTTTTATGAACATTTTTCTCAATTTAATTATACTTATGCATTTTTCCCAGGCTAGTAATAAAATAAGCAATTACAGATGTTTGATACTATTTTTATAACAGCATTTTCTGAATTAATATGCTGAACTTATTAGCAGTTGTGACATATATGTCAAAGAAAAATTGATTAATTGAAAAAAAGAGTAATTTTCAACAAGGTAATTAAATTTTTAAACATTATATAGAATTCTACTTTAAAACACACTAATATTTAAAGTCACATGCTGATTTTGCTTTCCGAAATATATTTTTAATGGTTGTGTATTCTTTTATATTTATCAAGGTTGAATGCAGAAGTAGTTCTATTATTTATAACAAGTTACAAGAAAGTAAAATGTTTCTCTACAAGAAAGTAAAATTGAACAGTAACAATTTTCACTAACACTATAAGAGTGATGTTAATCAAGGCTTAAATAATTAATCTCAAATTTCATAATGTGTTATGTAGCTAACTAGCTTAAAATTTTTAAAAAATAAAGCAAAACTATACTAGTAAAGACAAAAGTAATTGAGAACTTTTCTCTTCCATGAAAAGAGTGTTAGAATGGAAAATTGGTCACATATTAGTACAAAGTGAGTGATATGGGGGCAAGTTTTATCATTTTCTCTTTGGCTAGTGCCCATATTAAGCATAGACATTGGAAAGAAAAATAAAATGTAAACAGTAGAAAGGGATATTTTAAATATCCACTTCACTTGAAGTGACTATGTAAAATATCACTTCAAAAATATCATTGTGCGGCTTTGGGATGAATAAGATAAACTCCGCAAATTGTCCTTAGAAAATCGTCATAAACATCTGTGTGGTGGGACAGAAACATCTCTCAGCACAGCAGAATTTGCTCCTATCTAGAATTGTTTCTGTGTCTCCACTTACTAGATGTTTATGAAGATTTCCTAATAGAGCGAATTTTTCGCAAGTGGATCTACCCTACAGTTTCAAACATACACATTTTACAAGTTATATTATTTGAAGATTATGCACTATGGACTCATATCTTCACTTAAAAACATAACTTTTAGGCTTAGGAGGAAAGATTCTGACATAAAAGTCTCATAAAATAAAATCAGATACAATCAGCATAAAGGACTCAGCTAAAAATAAATGAGTTTATACTAGAATATAGGTATGTCTCCTAGCTAAATTAGTTTTTAATCACTGGATGTGTTAAAGTGAAAAAATCTTGAAGTGAAGGATGCAATGATATTCTACCCTTCTAGTAATTAATCATAAAAGGTAAAAAATGATACACATTTTTAAATTTATCTTTTCAAATACAGGCATGGGACCACATCAACACCTCATACCACCCAACTCCAGCAAAAAAAAAAAAAAAAAAAAAAAAAAAAAGGGTAAAAAGAATGAAGTTAAAGAAAACTTCTCTAGAGTGATCATTAGGATAATGAATACGAAAATAATCAATTACTTACTAATGCATACAGGTTGCATTGACCATCCACTTTGCAGACATGTAATTAATCCTGATGTATTACCATCTGCTGTTACATATCCTGATTTACACTTATACTTTGTTTGTTTATTTAAAGGATATGTAAAGCTGGATTCAGAAAAAAATCCGTTCTT
The DNA here is from genome assembly GCF_025265405.1 of Mesoplodon densirostris. NCBI lineage: Eukaryota > Metazoa > Chordata > Mammalia > Artiodactyla > Ziphiidae > Mesoplodon > Mesoplodon densirostris. The sequence goes on along the minus strand of NC_082662.1, from coordinate 187,665,471 downwards.
AATTTGTATATCTGATTTTGAACATGTTTCTAAAAGGGAGAAAGCATAAAGAAAAGGTAAGCATATATTTGATAAACATTTTATAAGGATGCAAATAATATAACTATAGAAAAATGGGGAGTCATTTATAAATGTAAACCTAGAAAAATTCTAATCATTTAAGTTCTTGTGTGAGAGAAAAAAATCGATGAGTTTCCAAAGATATTAAATCAAGACACTTTATTCATGTTTTTAAAACAAAGCAAGATTTAAAGTACTCAGAATCCTTACTAGGAAATTATTAGAAATCTGTTTGTCTAATGGATCTGGAATCCTACAGCATGTCAGAACTCTACTAACAATGGGTTTCCTTTCCAGGGACTTGTTCGAAACATTGCTTTGTCAGGATCTCTTAAGCAACCCAGAACACAGTTAACAAATTGGGGTATCTCAGATCAGGTGATGATCTCGGAATCTTCCACCACAGTTACCATAGCCTTTGTATCTGAGAATTTGAAATGTCTGTCATAAAAAATTAGGTGCTTACATGCCGCGGAGCGGCTGGGCCCGTGAGCCATGGCCTCTGAGCCTGTGCATCCACAGCCTGTGCTCCGCAACGGGAGAGGCCACAGAAGTGAGAGGCCCGCATAACGCAAACAAACAAACAAACAAACAAAAAAATTGGGTGCTTAAAGCCATGTCAATATATGGAGTACAATGAAGATGAAAATGATCAACACATGTATTCATTCTACAAAGGACTAAATGATGCATCCTCAACTATGTATAACTAAACTTGAAATAGTAAAGTACATTTCTGACACTTACTAAGTCTCTTCAGAGAGCTCAGCTTCATTTATTAAATAACTCGTGGATAAAGAAGAAATCAAAAGAGAAAACTTTGAATATTTTGAATTGAATGAAAATAAAAACGTGATAAGTAAAATTTTATAAGATTTATGAAATGACAGGAAAGTGTGCTGAGAGGGGAATTTTAACATTAAATAGCAATAAAAGAAAATAATAAAGATTGAAAATCAATAATAGAAAATAATAAGGATTGAAAATCAATAATTCTTTTTACTTAAAAATTATAAAAAGGAAAGCAAACAAACACAACATATATAAATTTGAAAGAATAGAGTGACATAAGTAAGATGATGGAATAGGATGCCTCGACCTCTCCCCACAGACACTCTGAATTAACGGCTATGCATATATCAGCTCCCGTTATTTAGAACACTGGTTGAGAGGCTCCTGCATCCAAGGCAAGTGAGAAAATGCTAAAATCCTAACTGTTAGGAAAAACTGAGACACACTCTCACAATAAACCCCACCTAGGCATAGCACCATATAATTGGGAGGGAAACTTCAACTCCCAGCTTCTCCTGGAGGAGCAAAGAGTTTGAACCACAATCTAGGACTCCAGTTTTCCAACTGCTAGTCCAGGGTCTGGCTTCTAAATCACCTGCCTCTGGGAGGACCCAGCATTTCCAGTCTCCTGGGACTACTGAGGACAAAGTGGAATGGCTGTGCTAGCACTGCTCACAGGTCATCCCCTACCTTAGTGCAAAGGGAGCAGCTCCCAGGTTTTCCATGGAAGGAGTTAGACTACACATCTAGATTCTCATCTTTTTTTTTTTTTTGTGGTACGCGGGCCTCTCACTGTTGTGGCCTCTCCCGTTGTGGAGCACAGGCTCCGGACACACAGGCTCAGCGGCCATGGCTCACGGGCCCAGCCGCTCCGCGGCATGTGGGATCTTCCTGGACAGGGGCACGAACCCGTGTCCCCTGCATCGGCAGGTGGACTCTCAACCACTGCGCCACCAGGGAAGCCTTAGACCCTCATCTTTTCTAGCTGCTGCCTAAGGAACTGGCTCCTAACTAACCTCTCTCTGAGAACTGATGAAGCCCAGAATTTGTTGGTGCCTGAAGACTTCAGAGAGAAAATCATGGTTTGGAAGAGCCCAGGGTTTGGAGGAGCATGCAGATATTTCCACAGTCCTTCTCCCCAGCTCAGTGCAGAGTGAGTGAGGGGATAAACTCCAGCTCCCAGCTTCACCAGCTTTTCTGGCTTCTAGGTCACCTGTCTCAGGACATAGATGGGAGTTGGCATACTCTAGACCCCTGGAAGCTGCTAAGTACAAAGACAGCAGTTTGGATGAGCATAGAGGTTAGAGAGGCATCCAGAATCTCTGGCCAGGCTGATTGATGAAGGCTTTCTACTTATGAGTCCAGTCTGTGAAGACTAGGAGATGTGTGGGTATTTAATCTAATGCACAGATATCAACACAGAGATTCGAGAAAAATAATAATAGAGAAATACGTTCCAGTCAGAAGAACAAGATAAGTATCTATAAACGAACACTAATGAAATGGAGACAGGTGATTTTCTTTCTTTCTTTCTCTCTTTCCTTCTCCCTTCCTTCCTTCTTTCCTTTCTCCCTTCCTTTTCTTCCTTCCTTCCTTCTCTTTGTTTCTATGAATTGAATCTTTTGTTTCCCTTTCTTTCTCTCCCTTCCTTCCTTCCTTCCTTCCTTCTTTCTTTCTTTTTTTCTTTCTTTCTTTCTTCTTTCTTTCTTTCTTTCTTTCTTTCTTTCTTTCTTTCTTTCTTTCTTTCTTTCTTTCTTTCTTATTTCACTTAGCATAATGTCCTCTATGCTCATCCATGTTGTATCAAATGGCAGGACTTCTTTTCTTTCTTGTGGCTGAGTAATATTCCATTTTACATATATAGATCACATCTTTATTTATTCTTTTATTTACTTATTTTTTTGCTGACCCGTAAGTTGTTTCCAAAGCTTGGATACTGTGAATAATGCTAAAATTAGCATGGTACTGCAGATATGTCTTCGAGATATTGATTTTATTTCTGTTGGATACATACTTAGGAATGAGATTGCTGGGACATATGAAAGTTCTATTAATTTTTTTGAGGAAATTCCACACTGATTTCCATAGAGTTGTAACAAATTAAATTCCAACTGAAGTGTACAAGGATTCACTTTTCTCCACATCCTTGTCAACACTTATATTTTTTGATAAAAGTCATTCTAAAAGGTGTGAAGTAATATCTCATTGTGGTTTTGATTTGTATTTCCCTGAAGATTAGTAATTGTTTTACTATCTACTCATGTATCTGTTGGCCTTTTGCGTGTATTTTTCAGAAAAATGTCTACTCAGATCCTTTGCTCATTTTTAAATCAGATTACTTGATATTTCTGCTATTGAGTTGTAAAAGTCCTTTTTTTAAAAAAAATTACCCTCTTATTAGATATATGGTTTTCAATTCCATAGTTTACCTTTTCCTTTGTTGATTTGCTGAACAGAACCTTTAGTTTAATACAGTCCCACTTAAATTTTGTTTCTGTTACTTGTGCTTTTGGTGACATATCAAAAAACCTCATTGCCCAAACCAGTGTCAAGAAACTAGCTCCCCAAGTTTTCTTGTATGACATTTATGGTTTCAGGTCTTACATCTAAGTCTCTAATTCATTTAGAGTTAATTTTTGTTGGTGTTTCAATATAGGGGTCCAATTTCATTCTTGTTTGTACATATCCAGTTTTCCCAGCACCATTTACTAAAGACACCATCATTTCCCCATTGTGTATTTTTGATTGCCTTGTTAAATATTAGGTGACACACGGGCTTATTTCTGGGTCTCAATTCTGTTCCATTGGCTATGTGTGTATTATTTATGCCAGAATCATACTATTTTGATTACTATTGCTCTAAAACTATAGTTTGAAATCAGGAAGTGTAATGCCTCCAGCTTTGTTGTTCTTTCTCAAGAAAAGGGGGTATTTTTTGATTCCATATGAATTTTAGGATTATTTATTTTACTTATGTAAAATATGCCATTGGGTTTTGCTGAATGGTTTGAGAAGGATTGGTATTTATTCTTCAAATCCTTGGTATAATTTACCAATTAGATCATCTGGTCCTGAGCTTTACTTCCTTGGAAGATTTTAAATTTTTGATTCCATTTTATTTCTAATTTTATTCTGTTCAGATTTTCTGTTGTTAAATGAGTTAGTATTGTTGAATTATAAGTTTCTAGGAATTTATCCATTTCTTCTAGGTTATCCAATTTGTTGGCATATGATAGTTCATAGTTGTCTTTTATGATCCTTGGCATTGCTGTGGCATCAATTGTAATAGCTCATCTTTCATTTCTGATTTAACTTATATGAGTTTTACCTCTTTTTTTTTCTTAATCTAGCTTTAGGTTTGTTCATTTTGTTTATCTTTTTGCAAAAGCAGGTATGCTGTGATCTTTTCTGTTGTATTTTCTGGTCTCTATTTCATATATTTCTGTTCTGATCTTCATTATTTCCTTCTTTCTGGTAACTTCATGCTTAGTTTGTTCTTTTTCTTTGAGTGTAAAATTGGCTTGTTTTTTGCAGATCTTCCTTTTTTCTTAATGTATGATTTTATCACTATAAATGCTCCTCATAGAACTGCTTTTGTTGTGCTTAAATTTTCATTTCCTTTAGAATACATTTTTATTTCTCCCTGATATCTATTTTGACCCATTGTTGAGAAATGTTTTGTTTCCACATACTGTCAGTTTTTTACTTTTCTTCCTGTTACTGATTGTTTAGTTTCATACCACTGTGGTCCAAAAAATGTTTGGTATACTTTCAATCATCTTAAGGTTTTTAAGGCTTGTTTTGTGACCTAGCATGTTCTCTCTCCTGGAGAATGTTCTCTGTATGCTTAGGATGAATATATATTCTGCTGTTGAATGGAATGTTCTGATATGTCTGTTAGGTACATTTGTTTAAGCTTGGTTCCAGTCGAATTGCTCTTTATTGATTTTCTGGGTGAATGATCTACCCATTTTTGAAAGTAGAGTATTGAACTCCCCTACTATTATTATACTGCTATTTCTCTGTTTAGATCAGTTAGAATTTGCTTAATGTACTTAGGTGCTCCCATGCTGGGTACATATGTATTTACAGCTGTTAAATCCTCTTGATTTGATCTCTTCATTTTATAATGACCTTCTTGTCTCTTGTTCACAGTTTTGACTAAAAGTCTATTTTTCTGAAATAAGTATTGCTATCCCTGCTCTCTTTTGATGTCCATTTGCATGGAATATTGTCTTTTCATTCACTTTAGCCTTTGGGTGTCCTAAATGCTGAAGTGAGTTTCAGTTTAGTTTTACATCTAGGTAGTTTATAGTTGGAGTTTCTATCTGTTCTCCCCTTGTATTTTTATGCACTCTCTATGTCTTTTGATTGGAGAATAGAATGCATTTACTTTTAATGTTGTCATTGATAGGGAAGGACTTACTAATACAATCTCATTAACTGTTTTCTGGCCACTATATAGTAAATATTGTTCCTTGGTCTTTCTCTTGCACCCTTTCTTAGAGAATTCATGATTTTCTGTAGTGGTACACTTTGATTCCTTTATCTTTTGTGTATCTAAAATAGGTTTTGTTTTGTGATTACCACAAGGCTTACACAAAATATCTTATAGGTGTAACGGTCTATTTGTAGGTGATAACAAATTCACTTTGATTGCATACAAACCTTACCCTTTCACTTTCCTCCCAACCTATTTTGTTTTTGATATCACAATTTACATTATTTTTTATGTGTTGTATATATTCATGGTTTCACATTACTAATTAACATCCTTTTCTTTCAGCTTGAAGAACTCCTTTCAGCATTTCTTGTAAGAGAGATCTAGTACTAATGAATTCCTTCAGTTTTTATTCATCTGGGAAAGTCTTTATACCCCCTTCATTGCTACAAGATCGATTTTCCAGGCAAATAATTCTTCAGTTGCAGGTTTTTTCTTTCAGTAATTTGAATATTTCATCCCTCTCTCTCCTGGTGTGCAGTGTTTCTGCAGTTTTATTAACCTGCTTATATCTTTATGGGGAATCCCTTTTGTTTGTGGAGGTTTTTCTCTCAGCTTCAAAAATTCTCTTTGCCTTTGATTTTAGACAGTTTTTTACAATGTGTCTTGTATGTAGAATATCTCTTGTTTGAATCTGTTTGGGGACTTATGAAATGCATGATCTTGAGTGTCCATGTCTTCCCAGCCATTATTTCTTTAAATAAACTTTCTTCTCCTGGGACACCCATAATCTCTACAATGTTTCTCTTGATGGTCTCCAATCATTCCTGTAGGCTCTCTTCACTCTGACAGGATACTTTCAAATGAGTTTTTTTATTCTGCTTGATACTTTGTGGTTGATGCTCTCCATTGTATTTATCACTTCATTCATTGTATTCTTTACTTTCAGAATTCTATCTCCCTGTTAAACTTCTTCTTTTGTTCAATTATTGTTTATTTGACTCCTTTGAATTATCTGTGTTTTCTTGCATCTCAGTGAAGTTCTTTAAAGTAACTATATTGAAGCATCTATCAGATAAATTGTACATATCCATTATTTGAGGTCAGTTAATGGAAAACTATTATGCTCCTTTGTTTGTATTGTAGTCCTTAGATTTTTTTGTTTCTTGAAGTCGCCTGTTGCTGTCTTCACACTTAAAGAAGCAATTGCTTCCTCTAGTCCTTACAGACTGACCGGGGAGGAAAATACATTCTGTCACACTGCTACAGGCTTCTCCAGACCTTTTTTATGGATACACCTGTTCCACACATCTTGATCCCTTGTGGGAGAGAATTTTGAAGATTGTATGCTTCCCTCTATCTGGCAAAGCCAGTCTGTGTGCTGACAGCTTCCTGGTTGCTTTCCCTGGGGCAATCACAAATGTTCATGTTTGTGTGTTTTCTCCCAATCCCACAGGGTCAGGCTGGCTTCTAGATGTCTCACTAGTCATCTGCAAAAGTTTGCATTGCCCCCTTGGGGACATACACAGGGAGCTGGCCTTGGGGCAGGGGGATTTGGATGTGTTGAGGGTGCCCATGTGTGAGAAGGATTCACAAACTATGTGTGTGCAATGGTTAGAGGGTGGGCTTCCTTTTTTTTAAATGCCCAGAAGTATCCATTTTATTTGTCCATGCAGTAGGGGACTAAGGCATGACATGTTGCTTCTAAGAGTTAGAGAGCCAGCAGTGGAGGGGAGAAGCAAGCCCTCTTGGGCACTGGGCCCCAAGGCTGCCTTCTAGGCTGGGGGCTGGACCTCAGGCCTGAGCCCCAGAAGACTCAAAGCTTTGTTGAAGAAGAGGTTGATGGGAGTGGAGTCAGCAGTAATGAGGGTTGATTTTATGCCCAGGCTCTGGAGAAGTTTTACCTGCATCTCCAGTCCTGACACAGCGAAGGTCCCTGATGGTCCTGGGACCCAGGCCCTCTGTCATCTTCTTGAACTTCTTCACCTCTACCTCGGCCAGCTGGTGGTGTCTACAAAATGGCCAGTAGGATCCTTGTCTCTTGATGAATTCTAGCCCTGGATGCTGTACTCCTGGCCTCTCCCCACTCCTCAGTCATGCAGATTACCCCTGTATTCTGGTTGTGAGAGAGAAGTGGGCCTTTTGATCAGTATTGCAAGATGAGAAAGCTGGCCCTTACCCACATGCTCTTATTTTCCCCCACAGGTGAAATCCTGTGCTGAGTGGGACTCTCTGGGCACTAAGCTGTTCTACTTTAAGGGAGATGTGTCACAGGTAAAGTGAAACTGTTCCTCTAACCTTCTTTGATGCATTCAGTCTTGAATCTCTGTGCTCCAACAGTGTGCTATAATTTCTCTGCTAGACTCCTAGAATCCCACAAAGATATTCTCGTCGATTCTTGATGGTCAAAGTTTGTTTCAGAAGAGACATTAAAACTCCTATTCTGCCATCTTGCTGACATCTCTCTGTTATTATAGGTTTCTTCTTTGTGTTCCCCCCGCCGTATTCTTGACTAATGTCTATCAATAGGCACATTTATTTTGTTATATACATATCAAGAAGTCTGTACATACACTCACACACATTTGTAAAAAATAAAACTAAATAAGTCCTTTGGCAAAACAAGAAAAAGTTGATAAAAACATTTTGCAGTGGATAATATAGCTGAGTCTTAGAAAATTATAAATATACTGGGATCTCGGACCAGTTTACTCACGGACACGGATGCATATGGGAGGAGGAGACCAGCCATCCTCTGTACAGGTCATTGTGTCCTGGTTATTCTGAAGACTGTAGCCATTATAGCAGCGAACTCTTACAGTTTTACCTTGTAAATATTTTTCTTCGTAATCTGGGTAACGTCCATTTTCCAAGTAATTGAAAATACATTGTCCTAAGGATCATAAAGACAATAGAAAAGAAAAAAAATAACATATATTTGGTAAAATAGCACATTAAAAATTAACTTAATAGTATTTACCTGACAATGCATTAGTATTCAAAAAGAACAAATAACTTAATTAAAATGAAAGCTACTACCACGTGTTTGTTAAAAAAGAAAAAATAATCAATATACCATGTTATTTATCTTTAGTTTTTATAATTACAATATGTGTAAATATGCAGATATTCTTATAAAATCTCTATATTTCTCATGTGATTTCCATGGAGAGCTCCTCATAAAAAGAAGGCTTATTTGGGTCTTTTTGCTCACAGAACTTGACCCTTGGCCTTATTTTTGTTGTGCAAGACTTAATTGTACTCACTTATATACTATTGTTTCTCCACTCTTTGGAAGATTTATACACATAAAATTAAAGAGGTTTACTTACTGAGGCATGGTACTTCTGGAACCCATCCTTCTCGTTTGCAAGTAAGGTAAGCCCAGTATCCTTTTGAAGGAGGCACAAAATGCTGATCACAGTGATAGGAGAAATATTGACCTATGCTTGCTGGAAAGTATCCTCTATATGCATAATAGAGCCTTCCATGTTTTATTACTGGAAAATCGCAAGGTTTAACTTGGAATAAAAAAAAAGGTATGAATAATATTTTATCTTAGTAAGCAATCAAATTAGAGATCAGATGTTTCATCTATGAATTATATTCCTATTAGCTTAATTACCCTCATTGCGTTAGAGTTTCTAGGAAAAGAGAAGTTATAGAAAACTCAGATGATTGAGGTATGTAAGGAGGTCCTTGCTAATGAAGATCACATTATGTCTTGTGGATCACATTACATAAAATTTATTTGTGAGCTCTCTTGGTAGAAAACTATACAGAGCTATTGATTTAATTATCCTTAAGTACATAAGTCCTAGCCTTGGTTAACTAAATTAGCATCTTAATCGAGAGATGAAAGTACAAATTTTATCATGCAGCTCATCTGTCTTCTTTTTCATTCTCATCAGAAATCAGGACCTTGGCTTTTATATTCAGACCAAGTCAATGTAGGAAAACAGTTTTTGTTTTTAGATTAACACTCATTAGTTTACTTTTCTATTTATTGGAAATGTGTGATAAGTGTAGAGAAGCACAACAGTTGATCCATTGATCACATTACACAGAAAAAAAAAATTCTAATTTAACCCTCAAACTAGACATTAAGGCATATTTTCCCTTCTTTATCTAATCAGAGAAATAAACAATGAATGAATAATTCTTAATATCCAAATGGTTACGACTAAGGGAAACACTTGAATGCTTATTTCTAATTTTAATTTGATTTGTTTTTAATTTAATTTGTTTAATTTGTTTTTAATTTAATTTAATTTAATTTGTTTTTTTCATTTTCTTATAAATATTTTAAATGAGGTATAATATAATTACATTTATTGTTATTCTTATATATTGAGTAATTTTCACAGGTATTCTTATTTTTTTATTCTTTTTTTTTATTAGTTTCTGCTTTATAACAAAGTGAATCAGTCATACATATACATCTGTTCCCACATCCCTTCCCTCATGCATCTCCCTCCCTCCCACCCTCCCCATCCCACCCCTCCAGGCGGTCACAAAGCACTGAGCTGATCTCCCTGTGCTCTGCGGCTGCTTCCCACTATCTATCTACCTTACTTTTGGTAGTGTATATATGTCCATGCCGCTCTTTCACTTTGTCACAGCTTAGCCTTCCCCCTCCCCATATCCTCAAGTCCATTCTCAAGTAGGTCTGTGTCTTTATTCCCGTTTTACCCCTAGGTTCTTCATGACATTTTTTTTTAATTCCATACATATGTGTTAGCATACAGTATTTGTCTTTCTCTTTCTGACTTACTTCACTCTGTATGACAGACTCTAGGTCTATCCACCTCATTACAAATAGCTCAGTTTCGTTTCTTTTTATGGCTGAGTAATATTCCATTTTCACATGTATTCTTAAGTGTTATGTTGTTTATAACAGTTTTATATATAATATTTTTCAGAAAAATTTACTCTTTTTATTGGATGGTTTGGAGATAATTTAATACTTTTAATACTACACTAGTATTTATTTTACATCATGAAATATGATATTACAAGAACACACATGCAACACATTAAAAAATGTACAAAATGCACACACAATATTCATTACTATTTTTATCTTCCTTAAGATCAATGATCCATTTTCTTTTTTGTATGATTACAGAAATCTTTCAAGCTGTTTTTACAGACTTGCTATGTGAATTATAAACTTTGAATCTTTGCATATCCTAATGTCTTTCTTTAACAAAGACTTGTGAATGATACCTTCTTTTGGTATAGATTCTTGTCCTATAGTCTGTATCTCTCATCATTGATAGATTTTCCCCACTTTTGTAAAGCTTCCCACTGTTAAGATTGAAATGCTTATTTACTCTCATTCCTTTTAAGTAACAGACTAGTTTTTTTCACACTACTTTTTGGAGATTTAGAAGATTTTCTCTTCATCCATGGATTTTACAAATTCCATCATGTTATGTCAAGATATGTGTATTTAACAATAATTTTATGTTGGGCAAGCTTGAGTCTTTGTATTTGCAAGAACCAAATCTTAAAGAACTCAATTAACTTTGCCATTAAATTGTAGAGCAGACGTTTGAATCCTGATGATCTGATTTCAGAACTAGTATGTTTATCCACTTCATTATGTTTCTTCATACAATATGAATACAGTAAAATAATCGACTGAGATTCGTTTCCAAAAGGTACACACTGAGGGCATAATTGAAAGTAAGTATTATTAGTATCACTGGCTGAGCCCTGTTCCTAGTCTTGTCTTTCATTCGGTCACATGTGAATGTGTTTGTATCTCTCTAACCAGATCATTTCCTGAAGCACGTGTACTATTCCATTGTGGTCGGATCAGCACTAACATTGACAGGACTTAGAACAGCCTCATTACACTCTCACACTTCTACCAACACGAGGTATGGTCCCATGATCAGCTTTGGCCGTGCCATCACAGTGTTGGCTCAGACTGATCTCAAAACTGATTAAAATATTCACTAATTTTTAAAAGTGTTTTTAGTCTTTCTGTACTTGTGCAGCTGACTCCTATGGCCCAAACCCAGGATCTTACAGTTATCACTGTTAAATTTCATGTTACTAGATCCAACCTTGCACATGTGAGTCTTTCTGAGTGATGAATCTATCCTAATGCAGATTCTCTTTCAGCAGCCCTGTATCATTCCAGCGGTGAATTTGTACTGCATCTCCTCTACACCATTAAACTAGAGGAATGGAGCAGGCCTGAGAACACAGTCCTGAATCTGACAATCAGATAGGCTGATTTAATGAAATTATGACTATCTGATAAACCATCTAATTGGTCGATTTCCCCATCTTGTCCACAAGAACTTCGGAAGTTCCCTTGTGGGATAAACTCGTTGAGGCTCATCTGCCATATTCATAAACCAAACTTTAACATGATTAAATATTTCTCTTATATTTCTTATGCACATTGAAATCTGTTTCATACTGATAATAGCTTCCTTTTTAAGGGACTCTTACTTTGAAAAATCATTTTGGACTTATGCCTGGAATTAACATTGAGGTCATTGATCTATTATTTGTATCATTACATTTTTCTTTCAGGCAAGATCGAGTATAACTGTAGTGCATCTTTACAATAAACTGTGATGTATAAAGAAAAAGAATATGATTGTAGAAACAGAAAACACTTGAAAAAAGGTAAATGAAGCATGCCTAGAAATACAATACTCTGTTCAGTTGAGTGACATTTTTCTAAATGTGATAGTTTTAGAAAATTCCACGATGTCTTGTATATTCCTCCCTCCCAAAATTAGAACCTAATTTCCCACACTTGAATGTACTGGACTTAGTGACCCACTTCTAAATAATACATATGGCTGAAGTGACACTAAGCCACTTCCTAATTCCTGACCCATAGGAGCTCTAAGAATATAAAGGTGTGTTGTTTTAAGCCCATATGTTTTGGGAGAATATTTTTACAAAGCACTAGATAACGAATATACTAGGTATTAGGTAATGTAAGTGTTACTCAATATTTTAGTTCAGATATTGGAATTATATTAGAGAATTATATATTCAAACACACAGACACATATTTAACTTTGAGTAGCAAAATATTTAAAGAGTTTTTAGTTTACAAAAATGTTTTTATTCCTCCTTAGAACTGTCTACTTTGAAAAGTGAAGAATACCTCTAAAGCCTCTAATTTGTATACACAGTAGGGCAAATACTTGAATTTATTCTGTCCGCATTTTTGTGTGTTTAAGAGAAAGAAACTTCAGAATTAAGAAGTAGGTCAAGATATGAGTGAAACTTACAGGAACATCTTGGAGCAGGTGACCAGCCTTGGCTGGTGCACATTGCAACATTTCCTTGGATCACAGGAGAAAAGCCACTTTTACACTCATAAGTGATTCTATCTTCACCTCTGTATTTGGTTAATTGAGGTGTGTAAATACCATTTGGAATATGAGGAGGATCACATGTTATTTCTGAAAAGAAAAAAGATATGTGTACCATATAGAAATAATTATCCATTAAAAACAATCAAGTATATAGAAATATAAAAGTGGATGTTATTTGTTCTTAGTACAGCACAAAATGTCATTAAAATGAACACAGCCTCATACCCTTCCTGCTATATCAATCATATTTCCCTCTATTGTATTTCTCATCTAATGTATTTGTCCGCGCTGCACTCTTGAATCCTCTTTCTCTAAAGCCAACACATGCTTCATGATATTCCATACCCGGCAATGAGTTCTTGGTATATCACTTCAGCTATTCTTTCCACTTTCTTCACGATCCTCAGCTTCTGTCATTCTCATAAGTACTATTTACAAATATTCTGAGTCTCCTCTCTCCAGACGCTTGTTTGGATAGTATACCCTGCCTCTTTGAAGTAGACGTAAACACATGGCTTGCACAGGACAATGAAATGAATATGGAAGTAATATGTTTTCCTTTAGGGAGGAACAGTCATTTTGACTGTAACAGTCATTGTGTGAATTTTTATGTTCTTTTCCCCACAGCTGCAGTGATTAAAAGAACATGGAGGGCTTCCCTGGTGGTGCAGTGGTTGAGAGTCCGCCTGCCGATGCAGGGGACGCGGGTTCGTGCCCCAGTCCGGGAAGATCCCAGATGCCATGGAGTGCCTGGGCCCGTGAGCCATGGCCGCTGAGCCTGCGCGTCCAGAGCCTGTGCTCCACAGCGGGAGAGGTCACAACAGTGAGAGGCCCGCATACCGCAAAAAAAAAAAAAAAAAAAAAAAAAAAAATTATGCCTTGGCATTCAAAAGTTTAATGTCGCAGACACTTACACTACACTAAGGTATTCTATTCCTCCTCCCATTTATTCTTCAACCTTTTTCCATCTGGCTTCTCACCCCACCATTGTACTGACATTGCTCTGACCAAAGTCACCAATGTCCTCTAATTTCCAAATTGAAAAATCTTTGTATTCCACATATTACAGTGTCTGCTGTATATTATTAGCTAAACTCTGTAATATTTGACACTGCTGATCAACAACTTCTTGAAGTTCCCCAGTGCATTACTTTTTTTATGTTCTACTTCTCCTTACCTTTGTCTGAACAACACGATTAAATTTTGTTTAGTTTACTTATAGTTACTCCTCTTCTTCCACCACTCCACTTAAATCTTAGGCCCAATCTACTTTTCCAATCGCATCCCCTACCACTTTCCTACTTATTTTCAGTGCTACCACCACACTAGCCTTCAGTCTGGTTTTCACACATGCCAAGTTTATGCCTATCATTTGCACTTTCTGCTCCTTGTGTCTTGAACGTTTCTCCTCTAAATCTTCATAGTGATGCTTATCACCACGCCAGAAACATCTTCCCTGAAGACCCTATAAGTGTTGTATGAATAAAGAGAGATGTCTTGTACTTGGTTCTACATGAGTATTTGACCTTGATTTTGTTGTTTTCCTCATCATATTCTCTGTATAATTCAGGACTTGTCCATGACAAAAAGCTTCCCTGTTATGCTAATAAATTCTTCAGTGTGATCCCAATCCATATGTCCAGTTGCAGCTCACATTGGACAGGTCCATGTGTACAACTCAAAAGCATACTCAGCTTATCCTATATCAAACTAAATCATCATCCTTCTTTCAATGTATGCTTTTCTTCCTGTGTATAACATTGGAATTTGTGACACAAGAACCTCATGACAGAAGACTGGAAAGTTACCCCTACATTCCTTCCTCCACATCACTTCAAAATTCAGTCAAACACCATATTCTATAAAGTTGGTATTATTGCTTATATATCTCCTCCCTTTCATAAGACACCTCCACTGTGTATGGTCAGCTCTTAGAGGTAGTGCTGTAGTCTCCTAATTGGTCTTAAATTTATATTCCATTCTGCCAGATAAGCTTCAATATGCCTCTGTTGCTAACATGATAATATAATTATTAGCAATGATTATATTAGAAATAATAGAAATTACATGTGATCACCTAAACACAAGTTTTATGTGAAATAGGTTTTCACTAATTAACACTAACTTCAGATAAGCCTTAAATGTGCTCATTTATTATTTTCTGTTTTTTCTCTTTCACTTCATTCTGCTATATCTATCATACTTTCATATACACATTGAAGTCCAGTTTACATGTCTTAGTTTTTACTTTATGCTACAGCTGAACTTAGTACCAGAGTTTGAAGTCGAAAGTCACAATATATAAATAAACATGTGTTTCACTAAGATACCTACTAAATAATATTGGGAGATTTTGTTAAACTAATTAAGAGTAGGAGAACTTCTAGGGATTACTTTCAAGCAGTATATATAAATCTTTTAATAAATTTTGGTTCCCTACTCATGATCTCCATTAAAATAAATAATGTTATTAAAACATTGCCAGGGCAATGTTTAAGAGAAGTAAGCCTAGGTAGGTGCTTCTATTAAAATAATAATAATAATAATAATAATAATAATAATAATAATAATAATATTTGAGACTGTCTGAATATGTAAAGCCAATTTTTTTCTACTTTTAGAAACAACCATTAAGCATTTGAAATAATAATTAATTCAAGGTTAACATTCTGTTGTGAATCGTAAAAAATCCAGTCTGTACAGGGAACAGAGAGATTTGCATCAAAGGTGGCTTTTATTTAACAGGTCTTGGTACTTTTCTTTATTCCTGTGAGTGACTTGTTGTCAGAGACTGTTCCTTATTGGATACAGAGACCAAAGTTTTGACAAATCACCCTCAAGTAAAACCCCTGACACATACAAATCATAGACCAGATAGAAGACAATTTAAGTGTTTTATCCTAGACTATTTTATTTAAATTTACTTTCATGACTTAATTCCAAATTTCTTATAGAGTTCTATAAAATAAGATATGTAGATCTGGACTTTATCACTATCAGCAGGTAGATCCTTCCAATGTACCATGAAAATAGGGAGAGGTATTTGTGTCATTAGCTGAGGTACAGAGAGTGAGTTTCTTTTAATAAAAGACTTCTCTATATCTAGTTAATGTAAAATGCATTTTAATAAAATGAAGCATCATTAAGAGACAGAGCATGCTTATCTAATTTGGGGTGAGATACTCTTTACTTATATTGATCTTTAGCAAATTATCTTGTAAAAGAGAGAATACCAATCCTAATCCTGGTATGTCTTTTGCTAAAGAAAGCAGGACCTTAAAGCATACGGTCTTGAATTTTTAAGTTATGACTGTGACTGGGAAAATGAAAAAGAACTTTTAAAAGGAAAATGTCTTATAAATATGGATTCTTTGATACGTGTGTGTAAAGGAGTCTAGTTTTAAGAGAAATAAACCTAGAAATTGTAGTAACACTGTGGGAAAAACAGAGATTCCCCACTACTAAAATGGATCTTTCTAAGGAAGAGTTTTAAGTAGGTAGGTAAGTGACCAAGAAAAAGGAATAATTCAACGACTTTTATGTCATGTTATCCTGAGTCCTATGTCCAAGTAAAATTGAATTCCTGAAGCTTTACTTTGAATTCATTGAAGCCTGGAATTCATTGAAACTTTATTCTAATGTTTATCCTCAATACAGGACAAGAGTCCTGATATAAAATAAGTGGTTTATAAGCTCTATTTTGGTGATCAGATGGATAGAAGAAGGGCTCTGGAAGTAGCATATATGGCAGAGTTTGACGCCAGAGAACTTGTGCATCCACCTTCTTTGCTCAGGAGCCACGAATGCCATGGAGATAAACAGCTGGACTCCACACAGCATCAGCCTCACACAGATCTCTTGTGGTTGTGTAACTGAGCAGGACCCTGTGGGGCCTTCCCGGGACAGACCCCTCCCCCATATCCTCTGCTGTAGTTCCTCTTTGAACTACCTAGATAATAGTATCTGATGCACATTTCCTGAGTTGTTTTACACATTTGAAAACCCCACCGAATGGAAGATGTTAACTACTTGATGTCCCCAGACCTACTGGAACCTGAGGATTGATGATGTTAACCCCTGTGACACTGCCCTGTTACCTCTCATCAACCAATCAGAAAATTCGCACGAGCTGATCACATTCACTGAGACACCTCTCCCTCACCCGGCCTTTAAAAATGCTTTGCTGAAACCCATCGGGGAGGCTGGGCTTTTTGAGCACTAGCTGCCCTGGACTCCTTGCTTGGTGCCTTATGATAAATGCTGCACTTCCCTTCACCACAGCCAGGTGTCAGTAGATTAGCTTTACTGTGTGCAGGTGAGCAGACCCAAGTTTTGGTTCGGTAACAGTTATCGCTGTCTTGTGTTCATTAACTTCTTTCTAAATATTTTCTTAACAATGCCTGAAAGTGAAGGTCATTCAGGAGGATGTATTTTCTAAGGAGCTGCTTGTTGGCTCAACTAAATTTTTTTTAGGAATAAAATCAGCTCAAAAACTACCTCTAGTTTTTGTAAAAGAGGATCACCAAAGCAAGGTTTATATGTGTTATTACGAATAGCATGATTTAAAGTTCAGAGGGCTCTTAAGAGGTGAAGGTCACAGTGTGGCAATACCTGTAAAAGTCGCCCTCTTAGAAAGTCACTTGTCTCGGACGTCATGTGTGATAATACTGTTACTTGTTTTACTCGGTGAAACAGCCCTCATCAAAAGCTAACTCCCTCCTTTTCATAAGTGTTTGCAAATAACTCAACGCTGTTATTACCATGCTATAGCTGTATCTGCCTGCTCTTCTTATGACTTCTTACATTCCTCAACCATTTATTGATATATTTTTCTCTTCTAAGCCATGATAGTTGAAACTATCCCTTTCTAAATGAGGTGGGCTAAGTAGAACACAAAAAAAGCAGACATAATTTCTGGTGGGCAAAGAGCACCGTTGAAATGAAGTCTTTGAGTCTGTGTAACATCCTTCCCTTACGAAGCCTAAAAGAGGAGCTGTTTTCAGCGCCATCACCACAGTTGATTCATATGAAGCGTGTGGTTAATGAAATATCCAGTTTCTTCTATTTAATTCCATTATCCATGGAGGATTGCCTCATCTGGTATTAATATAATTTACTTTTTAAAGTGAAATGTTGGGCTTTATGAGAGGAATCTCATTATTTGGGAGGTATATATACCTGGGGATTGGGAAACCTGTTACAGTCCTGGCTCTGCTCTAGATTTGCTTTGTGACCATAGACCAAATATTTAATGAGCTATTGAACTTTTCTGGTCTTGTTTATGTGTATCTTCAGAGTGAGAGAATCACACCAATTGATCTCAAAACAGGCCTTGCACACATAAAATGTTATGTCTCTGTAATAGTTGATTCCTATAAACATTAATACTCCATAGTGAGAAAAAATAAACTACTTAACCATAAGGAGTATATGAATTAAAACAATCGGTAAAAATATACAGCAAAAGATATAGAAGAGAAACATAGCATTACCTTTACATGAAGGAACTGGGGCCCATCCAAATTCAGTGCATACGGCATCTCCTCTTTCCCTGTATTCGAAACCACTTGCACATTTATATTGAACTCGTTCATTTGCCTTATAAATTTCCTTCAGAGATATAGGATATCCATTTAAAATGGTTGGTTGTTTGCAGGAAATTTCTAAACAAAAGGGATTAAATTCCAACAGGTTTGTTATATATTAAAGGACTGTGTCCCAAACATAGTTATATAAAGATACAACTCTTGTTTCCATTAGGTAAATCAGACAACTAAACAAAAGTCCTGTTTTGACTTCAATGCTTGGAGAATAATTTATCGGTTGTTCTTAACATTCATTTTTGAAATAAGTAAAAATTCTGATTTAAATCATGTTGCTAAGTTATTTAGTTTGGGGATAAATTAGTCCTCTTGAAATAAATAGTGACCAGTAACACTCATCAACTGTATATATAAAATTGAATACAGAAATAGGTTTAATGTGATATGTATTTTCAATGAGTGACTGGTAAAACTTACATATTTTTTAGTTATTGATAATAGAGTAATTATTGACAAAACACTTTGTCAAAGAAATTAATATATCTCATTGTTATTACATATCCAAAAAGCAACTGACCAGCTTGTGTGGTTTTGTTATCCATCCAAGTTTTCTGTTCAAAAAAAAAAAAAAAAAAAAAAGAGCTGGCCATCATCTTTCACACTATCCTCACTCCAAAATTTTTCTCTGGGACTCCAGGAATAGTGACTAATTTTCCAGGTCTTATTCTCCCTTCATCTTAATCTTTTTTTTCCTGTTTGTAACTTAATGATCTTGTTTTCTTTTTATTTTTCCATTAAAAATACTTCATTGATTCCCAATTCAGTCTGTATAAAAGCCTAATTCTTCAGCATGGTACACGTAGCCCCGCAGAACCTTGGACTGCCTATCTTCACTCCATCACTGACTTCCTCCCTGCCTGCATACTAAGTTAAGGCCCCTGAGAACAGTGGGAATAGGGGAGCTTCATGCTCAAAGAGGCCTCAAGGCCATTGTCCCTTCCTCTCCATTAACTTCTTCTGACTGGTTTGCTTTTCCCCTCCTCAACTTCATCTGAAAGATTCTCATTCTTCCTTTAAGACTTATCTTCTGCATCAGTCATTCCAGAAAGTTTTCACTAACCACAGAAATTTAGTTGCAAGAAATAAGCCCCATCCATGAACCTCTAGAGTATACAGTAATTGCTACACTGAATATAAATATGTTTGCCATTATTAACTCGAAGAACTAGTTTTGTAAAAAAGACTTCCTAGGAAGAGGGACGCTTCTCTCTTCATCTCACTCTAGGACAGACTAGACTAAGAAAGTGTAAATAATTTGGGGATTTTAGATAATGTTAAAAAACAAATATGGCAGAAATTTCTGCCAAAGAAATACTGGTCAAACGAAGTATGGAACTTTTAAATAAACTGACCAAAATATATTATTACAAAAGCCAGAGTCATCATATTGGTCATCAGGCACAGGTTAGTAGTATTAAAACTAAAGAAGTGCTAACTTCTAGCTAACTATGGAACTTTTTTTTTACAGACAAGGATTTATGGATTCAATTCAGTTCAGCAATATTTATACTAAACTCCCAGTGCAAGTATAAAACAGGGCCACTTCCTAGAGTGTTATTCAAAAACACAATGTTATCATGATACATCAATAGAAATAAATAATGATAGTTTTTCAAATAAAAAAATGACCTATTCTGGAGTTTTAATATTAAACTTGTAGCAGAAATGCTTAAGATTTTATTTTAGTCATAAGAGTCAATTACAATTTAATTATAGTTAAGAGCATGGACTTTAGTGTCAGATAAACTACATTTAGATCTTACCTCTACCATATATGCCATGATAATTTTGTACATGTGATTTAATTTCTTTGCACCATGATTTCCTCAATTATAAAATAGCGGTGAAAACAGTACATAAATCACATAGTCATTTGGAAGGTAAAATAGATGACATGTGTAAAGAACTTAGATCACTTACTGGGAAATAGTAAGTGCTTAATAAATGCTAGTGAGTTAGTATTTTTCAGATTCTGTAGGATGCACAGTGTTTTGAAAGGCATATTTTCATGAAAAAAACTGAACTCATTCAAATAATTAAACAGTAAGTGTATCTTACCTACACATTTCGGTTTTTCTTCACTCCAAGTACCATCTGCTGAGCAATGTATTTGTTTATGTCCATCAAGTATGTAGCCTGCATTACATTCAAACTGTATTGCTTGTCCAAAAGTATATATTTGGTCTGGTTCCAGGGCACCACTGAAAATTTTCCCATTCTCTGGTTCTGTTACTGGTAAACACTTAACAACTGAAAAAATAAATATAATTTTTTCTAATAGAATTGGAAAATTTTATTATGAAAAATGAGTATATATAAATATAACATATACATAACGAATAGCAAGATTGGAGGAAATTAAATTTTTTAAAGATGTATTTAATATACCTGTTAGCCAGAAATAAATTCTACTAAGTAAGAAAAACCCAAAACAAACAAGCAAAAAAAAAACCTGTAAGTTTATCTCTGATTCTTTTCTATGAGAGTGAACAAAGAAAATTACTACTTTGAATTTTTGAATGACAGTTTATATATTTTGTAGTAACAAACAAGTGTTTCTTAAATAATTGAGAAATATAAAGTTTGTGATAATTAAATACAAATTTCCATTTAAGTCCCACAATAATATAAAACTGTATTCCTAAAAGGTGTAAAAGCAAACTTTCTGATTATGTTTATTTCAATAACTAAATAGTCTTTAATTTTCCTTTTTCCATATCAAAATAACTTGAGCACTTTTTTGATTTTCCTTAATATTTTCCAGTATCCCTTAGCTTATGATATTCAATCTTTATTTTACAATGATCACCCAGGATGCTTGTTAAATGGAAATTCTATGGCTGCCCTATCACCTCAGGGATACTTGATTTATACGTCTTTACTAACCAAAAATTTCAGTTTCTAAGAAACACCCCAGGTGATTCCAATGTGGATGTTCCTTAGAACATTGATGTTCTTCCCCTCGTTTCTGCAGATGAAAGATCCACTCTCTTTTTCAGACAACGGGATTTTTGAGTCATCATGTTTCTTCTCCTCCCCCTTTCCCCTTCTTCCTCTTCTGCTTCCTCCTTGTTTTTCTCTCTCTTTCTCTGTCTCCGTTTGTGCCTCTCCTTCTCTCTTCTCCCTCTCTCCTTACTCCTAACCATGGAACTTGGAAAAACAGTTCTGATTGATCTCTTATTTTCATGATGACTAGAGATTGGAATTACTAGTTCAAAATTTGGGAACAGGATGTGCATTTTTTCATTCTCATTGTTTGCTTTTTGGATCAGTAAGAAAGGACAGAGGTCTTCCTTAGTTCCTGCCTCTTTTCAGTACAACTAAGACCAGAGGAAAACTCCCCTTGCCAGGCAAGAGGGAGGAGGTGGCTAAATCATGTTCTCCACTTCAGCCGCTACCAGAGATCCCTGCACTGGGGTCGTTATTTGGGGGAGTGCCTCTTCATGAATAAAGTTGAAATTCTCAGCTTCATTTTGATGTGATACTTGTGTTATTTCTAGTGGTTAGAATCCAAAAGGAAAAAAATAGATTTTTCTAATCTGTAATACATTAACTATTAGATCAGATGAGCCTGTATTTATATTTGGTTATTGAAATACATAATAATGTAACAATAAAAGGATTAGATAAACACTCTGTACTACAGTAGAATCCACAAAAATAATTTGAGTAAGAAATATTTAATTATAGACTTTATGAATATTTGATGTAAGACATTTCAAAAAATCCTAATATTTTAAGTATCTGCTTTAATATACTTGTAAATCAGTTTTACATCTACCTTCACATATGGGAATATTATTGGTCCATCCATTTGTTTCACATTCACGGAAATTCATCTCACCCAGCATCTGATACCTGAAAACCAACAATAACGGAGTTGTGAGCTAATGCGTGTTTATGCCCAGTTTTAAGTTTGATACCATTTCAAATGTCCAGAAACTCCATTTCAAGGAAAATTAACAGCATATACTTCCCTCCTTCCTTTCTTAAGAAAGGCCCTCAAACCCTCAGCTGTATGGACTTGGAATAATCATAACCCTTGGTTCATGACACAAACTCATTACTGTTTCATGCACAATGCACTTTTATTCCTTCATTAATTTATTTTTTCACTAATGAGGTATATTTAACAATGTAATAAGCTCCACGAACAATCACCAAAAACAGAAGATAAAAACATGATAGTAAACAACAGGTCACTGTATGTCACCCCCATCTACTCTTTTTCCATATTTCTATCCATACTCCTACCCTCCATGATTGTGATATTTTCTGGATGCTTTGGGCTTTTTACATGATCAAGGATAGTGCTAACAAAAATGTCTTAGTGTGGCTTATTTTCAGCACTGGTCTCCATCTCCCTATCTCCATCTCCGAGATCCGAGATGCTTTCCAGAGTGCAGTCACTGAGTCAAGTTGGCTTATAGAAGCCATTCAATGTCGAATTATAGTAACTCATCAAGTCTGATCTTGAAACCAAAGATGCTGTACTTTAATACAAGGTCCT
Source organism: Mesoplodon densirostris (assembly GCF_025265405.1). NCBI lineage: Eukaryota > Metazoa > Chordata > Mammalia > Artiodactyla > Ziphiidae > Mesoplodon > Mesoplodon densirostris. Next base: position 187,642,707 of record NC_082662.1, on the reverse strand, counting down.
TGGGCAGGTGTACAGTGTGCAGTCATCCCCGGATGCTTCAGATGAAGGCAAAGCATCCTTCTCAACATTTATTACATTGGACGGTTGGAGGCAAAAAACAAAACAAACAAACAAAACCTTTTTCTCAAAAAATAAATAATGGAAGGCATTTTTGATAACCACAAAAGAGAGAATTTTGAAAAATGGTCTTTCATGAACTTCTACAGAATTCTACGTGGACAAATGTTTCCTTTGTCTGCAAATAAGAGTTGTTCTGCAAATTACACAAGTAAAAGAAATTTTCTCCTTCAAAAAACACTGTGTCTTTCTTAGACTGGGATTGATTTGTTCCTAATTCTCTACAGGAAGAAAACATTTCAACAGAGTAAATGGGAGTCACAGAACTTAAAGTCAAACTTTTACTCTGTGCCTCTGTCACACGAAGGAACAAAATAATTGGTTATTAAAGGTTCTTCTCTGGTTCCTCTCTTGGCTCTACCTTATAACAGAAAAGGAGATTTCCTGGTGAATATTTTCCATCTACACCAGGGACCCATCCATTCGCCCAAATCTCTCTCAGGAGTTCTGTAAAATTCTACACAAAACCACCTAGCATCACCAGCAAAGCGTATTCACAATTCCTGGGGAATAAAACTAGAATCTGGGGAATAAATCTAACCTCTCCCCCTCCCCCACCCCCGCTGTGCTTAGTCTAGTTTCACTGGCTCACAGGGTCGCACATGCAGAGGAATTGCACCTGGCTCTTCAAACTAGAGTTCCTCGTTCAAAATGGCTGCCCCTAAACTTCAGCTTAGGGCCATGTGCAGACCCTGCACACGACACTCCATCCAAGATGGCGGCATCGGGCCATATGCAGAGATACTGCACCCAGCACTGTGGTCTGGAGCCTGAGCAGAGCAGCTGCCCCACCCCCTCCCAGCTGACAAGACTCTATAAAGCAGCCCCGCTCACTTGCAGCCTGTTGGGAGAATGAAGCGTTCCTGTGCTATACAGTAGGTCCTTATTAATTATCTATTTTATATATAGTAGTGTGCATATGTCAATCCCAATCTCCCAATTTATCCCTCCCCACTCCCCTTTCCCCCCCTAGTGACCATAAGATTGTTTTCTACATCTGTGACTCTATTTCTGTTTTGTAAATAGGTTCATTTATACCCTTTTTTAAGATTCCATATAAAAAACAATATCATATGATATTTTTCCTTCTCTGTCTGACTTACTTCACTCAGTATGACAATCTGATCTATATGCGAATAGAATCTAAAAAAGGGGATATATGTATACGTATAACTGATTCACTTTGCTGTACAGCAGAAACTAACACAACATTGTAAATCAACTATACTCCAATAAAAAATAATTTTTTAAAAGATGAAGCTTTCCTTTGTTTCTGAACCCAACTCGGTCTCATTCTATTGACTGAAAGAACACCGGGCAGAAGGACCCTTGTTAAGACGACTCGAAAAGGTCAGTAATGCTAGGGCCCATGTACATCGAAGGAGGGAGAAAGATAGAGAGATTGTCCAAATGTTGGTTTGGAGAAAAGTAAGGGCTTGTGTTTCTGCAACCCCAAGCTGGCAAAATACCAGAAACACTGTGCAGATGGCCTCTTATAAGACTCCCTCCCCGTAGGAGGATCAAACTGGTTTTCCATATTGAGTATTCTGGTAAGTGGCTAGTATTCAGCTAAATGGGTGCACAGCAGACAAAAGGGGGATGGGACAAGGGGACACACAGGGTGGGTTGGCTGGCAGAAACTGTGGGTACAGTAAACCCACTCTATCATCAGATTCCACTATGGGGTCAGAAGACTTATATGCTCTCTGATGCTGATCTTACAACAGTCCAAGGACTTTTATTTCACTGACAAATATCTAGTCCTGTTGAAAGCCCAAGCTGGGTGGTGGAGACAGTTGCTCTTACAGGGTCTATGACAGTTTATCCATAGTTAATACAAGAAGAACGTGGCAAAGATGAGTTAAACAGAGCCAGAGTCAAAGCACGTATGTCACTAACCTCTTTATCAAATTATAAATATTATTTATTACTGAGATTTAGTGAATCTAGTAGAAAAAGTTTATGAGTTTTGATCCCTTTTGCTAGGTCAAGGGTGGAACTTAAAGGGACCAGACTAGCCTGGATTGAAAGGGATATTTCATTGATTGGGGCAACTCTTTGAAAAATCTCCCTGTGGTAGTGACCAAGGAGAGACTAAGTTATAAGAACTAATACTTATTGGGCATTTACAATATCCCAGGAACTCTTCTAAGGGCCTCAAGTGTGTGTCATATTTATTTCTCCCACCAATCTTATGATGCACTTGATATGTTTCCACTTTTATAAGTGAGGACATGAGAGTAAAGAGATATTTTTTAAAAAATACATATAGTTATTAAGTGATAGAGTTTTGGAATATAGGCTTACTCCAAAGCCTAAGCCTTAAAATATTTTATTTTACTGCCTCAATTCAAGAAATAAATGGAAAGAGAATAATGATTCCATGTGTAATTTCTTGATCCTATGTGTATTTATGTAGTATAAAAGTGCAATGGTCCTGTTTTCCCAAGTATGAAGCTTTCTTCAAAATGATTTTTTGGCCTGGCTGGGGATCTTAGGAAAGAAAGAACACTGAGGAGATAACATAGGGTTAAGATTAGCTGTGAAAACCAACAGGTGCTTAGAAAGCAAAAAGTCATTGATTCTGAACATAGCAGCATTTTCGGTCCATGTGATAATTTACAGCTTGTGGAACCTTAGAGAATGGTAGTTATTATTTCAGTGTAAAAGTCTTGCTTCTGCTAAATTTTATAAAATTTTATCAAAATAGACCATGTACTGTAAGTTTGTTACCATTCCCACTCTCCCTGACATATCAAACTCCTATAATACTCTGCACATAATAGAATGTAGTGAGGATTCATTGCAGTGAATTTTTATTGATATGCATGCTATTTTCCCACTCTCCTATAACTACACTCTCCCAGAGTAATCATAATTCATTCTAATTTTTCAGTGTTGAGGAGATGATAATTGTATCAATATATAATCATTTCCATTATAGTTTAAATTTTCAGGTTGCTTGTATGTTACTTATAAATATGTTCATAGAAAAATATAGTAACCTTAAACACATAAATTAGTACAGTTTCTTTTTACTATTTCCATTATGAATTATCTCAATTATAAGCCTCTTTTTCTATTGGCTACATACCCCTCATCACATGTGTAAACAATCTTTGCACCGTATTCAAACTGAGTTCCTACTGCAAGATGGAAAGAACCGAATGGAGTGTCCCCAGGGTGTCCACAGGGCTTTTCTAAAATGAAAAAAAAAAAAAAAAAGGATATATTGTTAGTATGTAGCATGGGGAGTAACAATTTACATGAGTTCGAGGACAGGGATATTTGTTATTGTATTAGAGGACAGAATTGAAAATATGGAAAAGTGAAAAATGGCAAAGTTATCTGTCCCTTTTGGAAGATGACAACACCTTGTTAAGAATAATGACGATGAAGAATTTGAAAAAGAATAGATATTTGTGTATGTATAACTGAATCACTTTGCTGTCCACCTGAAACTAACACAACATTGTGAATAAACTATACTCCATTATAAAATAAAAAGTTAAAAAGAAAATGAGGATGTATCATTTTGTATTTAAATGATAATAGTGATAGAATTCAGCCAGCGTTTCCATAGTAGCACCCAGTAGTTTCACAACTAAAAGTTTTCACAGATTTCACAAATGTAGGAATGACTTACTGTGACATATCCTCGAAGGATGAAGAGATAGCCACTTTCCATCCTTGCATACCATTACAATACTCCCAAGAGTTCTGTATCCAGGGCGGCATTTATACGTAGCCTGAGTGCCCTCTGGATATGTTTGTTCAGTCCAAGAACCTGACAGAATTTCTGTTGCTTTTCTTGGAGGGGGTTCTTGACAATCTACAAAAAAAATGAAAACACAATAGATGTTTAAATAACTATTAAAAATGCAGTATGTTTAGGTTATTTTTTATTTTAAAAAAACTATACAGGTCCATCCAAATGTAAGTCTTTTTTTTTATCTTTTTTACTTACTAGATTACTAGTTTATTATGAAAGGATACAACTCAGGAACAGCCAGATAGAAGAGATGCATAGGGCAAGACTTGGGGGAAGGCGTGTGGAGCTTCCATGTTCTCTCCAGGTGTGTCACTCTCCCAGCACCTCCCTGTGTTCACCAACCTGGAAGCTTCCAAATGCCATTCTTTAGAGATTTTTATGGAGGCTTCATTACATAGACACGATTGATCAGATCACTGGCCCTTGGTGACTGACTAAACCTCCAGTTCCGCCTCCCTTCCCAGAATCCCTGAGGTTGGGGACTGGGGTAGGGTGAGGAGGGTGGGACTAAAAGTTCCAACCTTCTAATCAAGTGGTTGGTTCCTCCTGGCAACCAGCCCCCATCCTTTGGTTCTCTAGGGCCTTCCCAAAAATCACCTCATTAACATAAACTTAGGAGTGGTTGAAAGAGGCTTGTTGTGAATAACAAAATACACTACTTTAACCTCTTATCCTCTGGAGCTATTTCAGGACTGAGAACAAAAGATAAAAAATTATCAAAAAAAGATACTTCCTTTGCTCTGTATTAATTAGGAAATTATAAGAGTTTTGGAGCTGTGTGCCAGGAACCATGGATTAAGGCCAAAATGTATATTTCTTATTATTAATCATAATATCACTGTTAATCTTCATTTCTCTGCAAATTTCTTAATATATATAAGATATATATTTTACTGTACAGAAATTAAATCTACATAGATTTGTAAGAATAACTTTCCAGATAAATAACTATACTTTACTATATTATTCTTAACTGCTGCACTGCATTCTCTAATACTATTCTTTCTTAAATTCAGGAAATATTGGGCACTAATATAAGCTCTGAAGGAAAAAAAATTGATAAAGAGAGAAAATATCTGCTCTCAAAGTGTTTTCACTCTAGTAAGGAGGTTAGTTATTAACTACAAATTCAAAGAGATAATGTGTCCGGGTGTCCGAAATCTTCATCAAGCTCTTGTACCGGCTGCTATACTCTTATTCTGTATTATCTCTTGAAGCTCAGTAACCTTGGAACTGGAGAGGTCAAGTGTATTGTGTAAATGTGATTGACAATCTCAAATTGAAACCCACTCTGGCAGTTTAGCAATTAGAAACCAGCGGAGGTGAAATAGAATAAAATTGAATCCTTACTTTTTTCAGAAAATTGTAGTTATGAATATCATAAATTTAGGAAATAAAGCAAACCATAACAAGAGTATACACACAGAATATTTTTAAATTAAAAATTCTATTTATGAGGATATAATCTATGCAAAATTCAAAGGAAAATTAACTGCAAAATTATTTTCCACATGGAAGCACTTCTTGCAATAACAAAAGCACGAAAACTACCACAGGAAAAATATCAGAGGATGAAAGACCATTTTCTTAAGAATGGCCAATAAAAAAACATTACTAAAAATCAAAGACATGACAATTAAATGTAAATGATATTTTTTGACAAATTTCAATGACAAAAATGTAAAGGAAATGACACTTAATTTTGTAGACAATGGTCATAAATATCATTATTAAATTAAATTAGAGGTATAAATGACTATAATCTTAATAGATAGCAATTTGGTAGTATTTATAAAGAGTCTTAAAAATGCTCAAGTAAATTAACAAATAATTTCAATCTGAAAAAAGTAACCTAAAGCAATAATGAAAAGTTTGCTGAGATTCTTATGTACAAGAGTTTATTCCAATATTTTTATACTGGACAAAATATGTTAAAAATGTGAATATTGTCATATTGTGGTACATTCACCAGAGGAAACATTTTATGGTTTTTAAAAATTGTGTTTTGGGGAATATTTAATAATGTGGGTATATGTTAACATAAGACTAAGGGGGAAGGTAGTACAGACTTTTTGTTTCTATGAAGATATATTAGATCAGGGATCAGAATGGTTAGACTTAAACCTAACATTTCAACGGCAGTAACAGAAACCAGAAGATATTAACTGATCACTCCCATTTGCATAAAGCAATAACTCTCTACCTGGAATTCAATACAAAGAAATAACTTTTCAAGATTCAAGATTTTGATTAACAAAATTTGTGAGAATTTGCCATTGTAGATTCACATTAAGGGAAAAGAAAAGTTGTACTTCAGAAAAAGAATCCCAGATATAAGGTTTGGGATGAAAGAAGAAACAAAAACAGTACCTAAACAAATAAATCTAAGTGAATGCCAGCTCTGAAACAATGAAACTATAGTCTTACATGATGTAAAATACATACATATTCACACACACGTACATATACATAAAATACAGCAGGGGTCCCCAACTCCCGGGCCATGGACTGGTACTGGTCCATGGCCTGTTAGGAACTGGGCCACACAGCAGGAGGTGAGTGGCGGGTGAGCAAAGAAGCTTCATCTGTATTTACAGCCGCTCCCCATCGCTTGCATTACCGCCTGAGATCTGCCTCCTGTCAGATCAGTGGCAACATTAGATTCTCATAGGAGTGCGAACCCTACTGTGGACTATACCTGTGAGGGATCTAGGTTGTGCACTCCTTATGGGAATCTAATGCCTGATGATCTGAGGTGGAGCAGAGGGGGTGACGCTAGCACTGGGAAGCGGCTGCAAATAGAGATTATCATTAGCCAGAGAGGTTTGACTGCACAGAGACCATAATAAATCAGTTGCTTGCAGCTTCATATCAAAACCCTATCACTGAGTGGCAAGTGACAATTAATCTGCACCTGGTGGCAGGCTTTATAGTGGCAAGGGAGTTGATGCACTTCAGTTGTACAGCTGCATCTGGTGGCAGCCTTTACGTCAGAATCCGACACTTATGTTAGTCCACATGTGGCCTGCCCATTATTTTATTTACCACTTGTGTCCGCCCCTCCTTCCTACACTGTGCCCTTGTCTCAGTCACAGCTTTGGTAAGCCTGCAAACTAACCCTAGCCAAAATGAGCTCGCTGGAGAGCTTCTTTGAAAAGCTTCATCATCTCACCCAATGATGAGACAGCAGAAGACTTTAAGACTGCCAACAAAAAGAAAGCTACATTTAAAAGAAAATACCAAGAGACCTACTTAAATTACGGTTTCATTGCAACAGGTGTTTCACATTCTCCAAGGCCGCTTTGTATAATATGTGGTGACCGGCTCTCCAGTGAAGCCATGAAACCTTCAAAACTGCTTTCTATCATGGAGACCAAGCACTATGCATTAAAAGACAAGCCTTTGGAGTTTTTCAAGAGAAAAAAAAGTGAACACGAAGAACAGAAGCAATTATTGGAGGCCACCACTTCATCAAATGTGTCTGTCCTGAGAGCATCATTCTTAGTGGCTAACCTCATAGCTAAAGCTAAGAAGCCCTTTACTATGGATGAAGAGTTGATTCTGCCTGCTGCTAAGGACAGTTGTTGTGAAATTTTTGGAGTGCCTGCTGTTCAAAAGGTGGCATGTGTCCCTCTTTCAGCTAACACCAGAACTAGATGAATTGAAATAGCAGAGTATATTGAGGCACAATTGTTAGAGAGGATTAATGAGTCACCATGGTATGCAATCTAGGTTGAGAGTCTTCTGCTGTTGACAACAAGGCAACAATGCTTGTTTTTGTGTGATATATTTTTCAGGAGGATGTCCATGAGGATATGTTATGTGCACTTTTGTTGCCAACCAACACCACAGTTGCAGAACTAGTCAACTCTTTGAATGATTACATACCAGGAAAACTGAATTGGTCCTTTTGTGTCAGTATATGCATGGATGGAGCAGCTGCCATGACTGGACAGCTTTCTGGTTTCACTACTTAGGTCAAAGAGGTCACTCCTGAATGTAAGTCTACACACTGTGTCATCCAGAGAAATGCTGGTTAGCTAAAAAATGTCACCTGAACTTAACAACATTTTGCAGGCTGTGATTAAAATTATCAACCACATTAAAATACATGCCCTTAACTCACGTCTGTTCATGCAGCTCTGTGAGGAGATAGATGCAGAGCACACACGTCTTCTCTTTTTATTTATTGTAAGTAGTGCTGCAATGAACATTGTGGTACATGACTCTTTTTGAATTATAGTTTTCTCAGGGCATATGCCCAGTAGTGGGATTACTGGGTCGTATGGTAGTTCTATTTTTAGTTTTTTAAGGAACCTCCATACTGTTCTCCATAGTGGCTGTATCAATTTACATTCCCACCAACAGTGCAAGAGGGTTCCATTTTTTCCACACCTCTCCAGCATTTATGGTTTGTAGATTTTTGGATGGTCATTCTGACTGGTGTGAGGTGATACCTCATTGTAGTTTTGATTTGCATTTCTCTAATGATTAGTAATGTTGAGCATCCTTATATGTGTTTGTTAGCAATCTGTATATTTTCTTTGGAGAAATGTCTATTTAGGTCTTCTGCCCATTTTTGGATTGGGTTCTTTGCTTTTTAGGATATTGAGCTGCAAGTGTTGCTTGTATATTTTGGAGACTAATCCTTTGACAGTTGCTTCATTTGCAAATATTTTCCCCCATTCTGAGGGTTGTCTTTTTGTCTTGTTTATGTTTTCCTTTGCTGTGCAAAAGCTTTTAAGTTTCATTAGGTCCCATTTGTTATTTTTGTTTTTATTTCCATTTCTCTAGGAGGTGGGTCAAAAAAGTATCCTTCTGTGATTTATGTCATGGAGTGTGCTGCCTATGTTTTCCTCTAAGAGTTTTGTAGTGTCTGGATTACATTTAGGTCTTTAATCCATTTTGAGATTTTTTTTTGTGTGCATAGTGTTAGGGAGTGTTGTAATTTCATTGTTTCACATGTAGCTGTCCAGTTTTCTCAGCACCACTTATTGAGGAGGCTGTTTTTTCTCCATCATAAATTCTTGTCACCTTTACCAAAGATAAGGTGACCATATGTGGGTGGGTTTATCTCTGGGCTTTCTATCCTGTTCCATTGATCTATATTTCCGTTTTTGTGCCAGTACCATACTGTCTTGATTAGTGTAGCTTTGTAGTATAGTCTGAAGTCAGGGAGCCAGATTCCTCCAACTCTGTTTTTCTTTCTCAATATTTCTTTGGCTATTCGGGGTCTTTTTTGTTTCCATACAAATTGTGACTTTTTTGTTCTAGTTCTGTGAAAAATGCCATTGGTAGTTTGATAGGGATTGCATTGAATCTGTAGATTGCTTTGGGTAGTAGAGTCATTTTCACAATGTTGATTCTTCCAATCCAAGAACATAGTATGTCTCTCCATCTGTTTGTATCATCTTTAATTTCTTTCATCAGTGTCTTATAGTTTTCTGCATACAGGTCTTTTGTTTCCTCAGGTAGGCTTATTCCTAGGTATTTTATTCTTTTTGTTGCAATGGTAAATGGGAGTGTTTCCTTAATTTCTATTTCAGATTTTTCATCATTATTGTATAGGAATGCAAAAGATTTCTGTGCACTAATTTTGTATCCTGCAACTTTACCAAATTCATTGATTAGCTCTAGTAGTTTTCTCGTGGCATCTTTAGGATTCTCTACGTAAAGTATCATGTCATCTGCAAACAGTGACAGTTTTACTTCTTCTTTTCCAATTTGTATTCCTTTTTTTCTTTTTCTTCTCTGATTGCTGTGGTTAGGACTTCCAAAACTATGTTGAATAATAGTTGCGAGAGTCAACATCCTTGTCTTGTTCCTGATCTTAGAGGAAATGCTTTCAGTTTTTCACCATTGAGAGTGATGTTTGCTGTGGGTTTGTCATATATGGACTTTATTATGTTGAGGTAGGTTCCCTCTATGCCCACTTTCTGGGGAGTTTTTGTCATAATTGGGTGTTGAATTTTGTCAAAAGCTTTTTCTGCATCTATTGAGATGATCATATGGTTTTTCTTCTTCAATTTGTTAATATTGTGTATCACATTGATTGATTTTCATATATTGAAGAATCCTTGCATCCCTGGGATAAATCCCACTTGATTATGGTGTATGATCCTTTTGATGTGTTGTTGGATTCTGTTTTCTAGTATTTGGTTGAGAATTTTTGTATCTATATTCATCAGTGATATTGGTCTGTAATTTTCTTTTTTTGTAGTATCTTTGTCTGGTTTTGGAATCAGGGTGATGGTGGCCTCATAGAATGAGTTTGGGAGTGTTCCTTCTTCTGCAAATTTTCCGAAGAGTTTGAGAGGGATGGGTGCTAGCTCTTCTCTAAATGTTTGATAGAATTCACCTGTGAAACCATCTGGTCCTGGACTTTTATTTGTTGGAAGATTTTAAATCACAGTTTCTGTTTCATTACTTGTGATTAGTCTCTTCATATTTTCTATTTCTTCCTGGTTCAGTCTTGGAAGGTTATACCTTTGTAAGAATTTGTCCATTTCTTCCAGGTTGTCCATTTTATTGGAATAGAGTTGCTTGTAGTCATCTCCCATGATCCTTTGTATTTCTGCAGTGTCAGTTGTTACTTCTCCTTTTTCATTTCTAATTCTATTGATTTGAGTCTTCTCCCTTTTTTTCTTGAGGAGTCTGGCTAATGGTTTATCAATTTTGTTTATCTTCTCAAAGAACCAGCTTTTAAGGTTATTGATCTTTGCTATTGTTTCCTTCTTTTCTTTTTCATTTATTTCTGATATGATCTTTATGATTTCTTTCCTTCTGCTAATTTTGGGGTTTTTTTGTTCTTCTTTCTCTAATTGCTTTAGGTGTAAGGTTAGGTTGTTTATTTTAGATGTTTCTTGAGGTAAGATTGTATTGCTATAAACTTCCTTCTTAGAACTGCTTTTGCTGCATCCCATAGGTTTTTGGTCATCATCTTTTCATTATCATTTGTTTATAGATGTTATATGATTTCCTCTTTGATTTCTTCAGTGATCTCTTGGTTATTTAGTAGTGTATTGTTTAGCCTCCATGTGTTTGAATTTTTTACAGATATTTTCCTTTAATTGATATCTAGTCTCATAGCATTGTGGTCAGAAAAGATACTTGATATGATTTCAATTTTCTTAAATTTACCAAGGCTGGATTGGTGACCCAAGATATGATCTATCCTGGAGAACGATCCATGATCATTTGAAAGTGTAATCTGCTGTTTTTGGATGGAATGTCCTATAAATATCAAGTAAGTCCATGTTGTTTAATGTATCATTTAAAGCTTGTGTTTCCTTATTTATTTTCACTTTGGATGATCTGTCCATTGGTGAAAGTGAGGTGTTAAAGTCCCCTACTATGATTGTGTTATTGTCGATTTCCCCTTTCATGGCTGTTAGCATTTGCCTTATGTATTGTGGTGCTCCGATGTTGGGCGCATAAATATTTACAATTGTTATATCTTCTGTTGGTTTGATCCCTTGATCATTATGTAGTGTCCTTCTTTGTCTCTTGTAATAGTCTTTATTTTAAAATCTATTTTGTCTGATATGAGAATTGCTACTCCAGCTTTCTTTTGATTTCCATTTGCATGAATATCTCTTTCCATCCCCTCATTTTCAGTCTGTATGTGTCCATAGGTCTGAAGTGGGTCTCTTGTAATCAGCATATATATGGGTCCTGTTTTTGTATCCATTCAGCCAGTCTATGTCTTTTGGTTGGAGCATTTAATCCATTTACATTTAAGGTAGTTATCAATATGTATGTTCTTGTTCCCATTTTCTTAATTGTTTTGGGTTTGTTATTGTAGGTCTTTTCCTTCTCTTGTGTTTCCTGCTTAGAGAAGTTCTTTTAGCATTTATTGTAGAGCTGGTTTGGTGGTGCTGAATTCTCTTAGCTTTTGCTTGTCTGTGAAGCTTTAAATTTTTTCCATTGAATCTGAATGAGATCCTTGCTGGGTAGAGTAACCTTGGTTGTAAGATGTTCCCTTTCATCACTTTAAATATGTCCTGTCACTCCCTTCTGGATTTCAGAGTTTTTGCTGAAAGATCAGCTGTTAACCTTATGGGGATCCCCTTGCATATTATTTGTTGTTTTTCCCTTGCTGCTTTGAATAATTTTTTTTGTATTTAATTTTTGACAGTTTGATTAATATGTGTCTCGGTGTGTTTCTCCTTGGATATATCCTGTAAGGGACTCTGTGCTTACTGGACTTGATTGCCTATTTCCTTTCCCATATTAGGGAAGTTTTCAACTATAATCTCTTCAAATATTTTCTTAGTCTCTTTTTTTTTTCTCTTCTTCTTCTGCAGCTCCTACAATTCGAATGTTGGTGTGTTTAATATTGTCCCAGAGGTCTCTGAGACTGTCCTCAATTCTTTTCATTCTTTTTTTTATTCTTCCCTGCAGTAGTTATTTCCACTATTTTATCTTCCATGTCACTTATGCATTCTTCTGCCTCAGTTATTCTGTTATTGATTCTGCTATTGATTCCTTTCAGAGAATTTTAAATTTCATTTATTGTGTTGTTCATCATTGTTTGTTTGCTCTTTAGTTCTTCTAGGTCCTTGTTAAACGTTTCTTTTATTTTCTCCATTCTATTTCTAAGATTTTGGATCACCTTTAGTATCATTACTCTTAATTCTTTTTCAGGTAGACTGCCTGTTTCCTCTTCATTTGTTTGGTCTGCTGGGAATGCTCTACTTATTGACATGGGTAATTGTAACTATTTTTAAATACAGTACTTTCATATTTTATTCACTCATATACTTCACAATAAAGATACTAAAGTAATAGAATCTGCATGTAACGTACGATTCTTTTTTTCCAAAAAAGTAATTCATTAACAAAATGACACATAAAGAAGGGAATACATAAAATTAATAATGAAGCCCATGCCTACTGATTATAATTGCTAATCTTTTTAATACTTCTTGCTGCTTAGTTTAGATACAACTACCCTTGATATTAGGGTGATTTCATTAGTTGACCTTTAACACATTACTTTTAAATTGGCAAATTCAAAGATACTTCTCACCATATATATATATTTATTGATATAATTTTCATTGTTAAACTCTTTTTCTTACTTGGTTTTATAAGAATGGTTTAACATTCTATTCTAGAATTTCTTTTTGTAAAGGCAAGGGGAAAAAATAATCAATGGAGCTGGATCCCATTACAAAAACATTCTACATTTCGTAGAACAGAAACTCCATATGAAACTTCATTTTTGTGTAACAAATAACACTTGTGTGGGCTTTCATATGCACTAATTTTTCTTTTACTTTTTTGCAGATGTTTAGCACATTTGTTAAGAAACTTTGTAATCGATGATTCCACATTAGTTTTGATTTCTAAAATTTAAGTAAACATACTTTTACTCCACTAGATGGTGCTAACACCCTACCATAAAACAACACAAACCGCCTGTGCCTCTTCCTACCAGCAACCCTCTTTCCCCCAAAAAACCCGAATTTTTGGTTTTGTTTTTTCAACTTAAGGATCATGTTTTTACATGGAAATTTTGTGTTTAACTACAAGATAATATGTGTGTTTTCCACTTTCTAAACTCAGATCCACTTCATGGTGTTTAGGTTACTGGAAAAATTAATTAGTTAAATTTCAAATGTAGATGCTAACATTGTGAGTGGAGAACCACTTTTCACTAATATATTAACATTTTGATAAATTTAATTCCTATCCTTTTATTAAGCTCATGCAAGGAAAAAAGTAATCAAATTTTCTTATCAATTAACTTATTCAATTTAAACGATTTTTATTAAAGCAATGCATTTACCCAAAGAGTAATCATGTGTGTTACTTGCTTTTAACACCCAGACATAAAAGACAAGGATACATCTCTTTCATACCGTCTTTCTACTAGATTCTCACAATATCTACTCTGTGTATACATATTTACTACATAAAAAGAGTTCTCATATTCATTACACTTTTTACTTCAAATGATATTTAAAACTCTGGTGATTTTTCCACAAACTTTATTTATTTATTGTGGTGTATTTTTCTTTCTCTATTTTTTTTTTATTGGAGTAAAATTACTTTACAATGTTGTGTTAGTTTCTGCTGTATAATGAAGCAATGGGCAAAGGATTAATCTCCAAATATACAAACAGCTCATGGAGCTCAACATCAACAAAACAAATAACACAATTAAAAAGTTAGCGGAAGACCTAAATAGACATTTCACTAAAGAAGACATACAGATGGCCAAGAGGCACAGGAAAAGATGCTCAACATCACAAAGTATTAGAGAAGTGAAAATCCATAAATTTTAAATTGTATCTCTTGACTCCGTAAGAAAAAAAGGGTTATCGCCCCCTACTCCGTTGTTCCATCTTTCCACCACCATCACCAAAATCTTAGTTCTGATTTATTATCATCTGTCAGTTCGGTGGTGACTCAACTTGCTAACTAGTCCCCAAGCTCCCCTCTCCCATTGGCCTCACAACCACGTGCGATTTTTGCAAATTTGGTCATGCCACTCCTAGAATTAAAATTCTCCTGTGACTTCTCCTTCCCTTGGATTTGGAACCCGCATTTGGCTCTAGCCATGCTCTCTGATTTCATCTTATCACCTCTACCATTTATTCACTGTGCCAAAGCCACCCTAGTTTGTTTATATTGAGATGAGCATCTCAAATGAATTTTTCCCCCTAGGCCTTTTGCACGTGTCGGTTTTTTCCTCTTTGAACACGTTAACCACAGATTTTTGGTGTCTAGCTTTGTCTCATCTTTCAGCCACTTCCTCCAAGTGGTCCACTTACCTCTAGGCAAGGTAGGCAAGACACCCCACTACCCCATCTCTGTTATTTTCCCTCAGCCCCTACTTTACTTCCTTCACAACATAATTCATGGTTCATAGTTATGTTTATGTATCTATCCTCCCATCAAAATGTAACTTCTGCAAGAATAAGGACCGTCACCACAATCCATCAAAACCTACCCATGATGTCATCACAACCCTGATATATTTCTCTCTCTTCATTGCACCTCTTACAAACTAACTTCTCAGCACCACCCTATTCCATCCTTTCATTCCAGTTTGAGCATCTTGCCTTCCCTAAGTGATCCTACAGTGTTTTCAGTTATCTCCATCAAAATACTTTATATGATAAAACACAATATATTAGTAAAATACAATAATCATCCCTTCTGTTTTGCCTCCTAAGTGACCTCCTGTTGGAAAGTGCTTGTCATAGTGCCTGGCACTTAGCAGTCACTCAAAAGAAAAAAAAAAGATCATTGAATGAGCAAATAAATAGATGAATGAATGGATGAATGAATGTGAAGCTATCCTGAAGACTTTCAATTTTATCTGTAGATTATGGATAACCTGGGGAAAAGACATTGTAGACGGTAACAAACATAAAAGATAAGATAAGGGAACAAATGTTTAGTGCACTTAAACCTCTGTTGCATGAACCCAAGAAATCTAACATCTGTAAAATTCCATTCTACATCCTGTCTATGTGTCTTATGTTTGAATGTATGTTATACTTTTTGAAGTGAGGAATCATTTTAATTTAGCTCAAAAAACTTCGGGGAACCTTTGAAGGAACATTTCTATAATCACTTTTCTATCTATTACAGTTCTGGTTGACAAGGTTTGGGAGAAACTTGGCTCTCTCGGTCAAAATGTCAGAACAAACAAAAGTGCTCTGTCACATCTTTTTCTTTCCCTTTCTTTTTATTAACTTTGTGATTTTTTTCTCTGTCTCATTACTTTACTCTCTCTGAACCATTTTTTATAGTGTTTCCTTATAACCTTAAGCTAGAATGTAACACTTTAGTTGTTCAGGGGCATCACGTCCTTTTTTGCACACTGCGTTCTGAGACTGGTTAAAGCTGTAAAGAAGTGGGTAAAGTCCACATTAGTTAAGTGAGCACGGGGTAGGCTGGTTGGCAGACTCTCACAGGCAGGCAGGTGGGGATGGTGTGTGGGGTGAGGAGAAGGAGAAAGAGCCGGGAAGAAGGAAACATGGCCAAGGCTGTGGAACCATCAGGGATGGAGGGGATAAAAAAGTGGGCCAACTCAGCCCGAGGCTCAAGCCCTAGCAACCAAAGGCCCAAAATAAAGAATGCTCCCTAAACTGTGCTTCCACCTATATTTGAAAACTTACTTCTAGTTAAGAATACTGTTAGCAATACTTAAATAATTTAGTTCTAACTTGAAATTACGTGCAGGCAAAAGAGTAGCATGTGCATTCCCAGACTGTGCCTAAACTTAAAGTCAGCAAGGCTCTCGCTCTCGTGACATTCCTGGGGGTGTTTCCTCTACCCCTGGTCAAAGCACCCACGAGAGTGCTTCCCCTATCAGATCTTCCTTCCTGAGAAACCTCATCTTCCAGGATTGCTGGGTCCTGTTCTTACGTTATCCTCATTCATTTCTACCTCTGCCTATTAAAATTGTTGCAGAAAACTTATCAGACAGAAAACTTACTGTGAATAATAATTCACATAATTGTGGTGCATAATACTAAACTTAGCTGTCCCAAATCTTACTCAGAGTATCGTCACTGCACATAAGTTTCAGACTGGTTGAATTTATGGTATTATTAATATGTAAAACATTTTAGGAGAAGGGAAGATGTTGAAGACAATTGGGCCATTGCTCCGCTTTAGATCCCACCGTATAGGTAAATACCCACACTACTACCTCTGAAAATGTGGGATTTTTTGGAGACGGGGAATTCTTATTTATCACACTGGAACTGAAACATAGAATTTAGGATATAAACCGCTATCACAAGTTTTCTGGATTAGATGAATATGCATAATATTCACATCTATCCTTAAAAAAGAGCAATTTTTATGAATTTATAATTAATTCTTATGATCATATTGATTTTTTTTGTATTAGTCAATTCAAATTCAAAACCATCTTGTACTTGAAACAATATATTAAAAAGAGATAAATTCTCCTCTCTCTGTTGGAATAGAATCTCTCCGATATGTAACATATTTCAGGTCCTGAAAGAACACTTTTGTCCTTTAAACCTCCAGAATTAGAAAACACATTTCTCCAAACAACATAGCCAGCGTGCACTTGGACATATTTCAGTTGTGTTTTGATTTATTTACTTTAATCAGCCTGGGATTTTGGGACCGTGGCTAATTTCAAAGAGTATACGCTTTTTGGATCTTAAATCTAAAGGTTCTTGAAAAGCTTGGTCACAAGATATTCCAGAAAGCAGAAATGATGTGGTATAACTGAGGAACGGTTACTCTGAACTCTGTAAATCTGACCAGGCTCTTAGTAGCCTGGGGTGAACTCCCCATCAAGGAGCTGACGTTCCTGTACAGCTAGGGATGAAAACACAGACCACCTACTGCGTTAAAAAGGTACTGCTTGGTCTCCAATATCCTTTTCTAAAAAGGGGGGAAAATAGAAAGTTGTTTATAAATTCTTCCTGTTGGTTCCTACTCCTCTTTAGTAGTGATTAGTATTTTTGAGGAATGTTCACTCTTAACAGGATGGAGACCACTTAGGAAAGGCTTAAATGCAGTATCTAGTTGAGTAAAGCAGATCGTGAGAGTATACACAACTGTCTTTTCTCACTTTCTCAACTTAGCATTCAGTATTCAGTTTAGTATTTCTCAATTTGTATTCCATCGTCATTTCTACATGGCAGACAAAAACAGAGGCAAATGTTGAAGGATATGTGGATATTTTTAATGATCAAGGGCCACTCTGTTGAGTAAAACTTCTGTTAGGGCTAGACTGATGGAATTGGTTGTGCGTTGTGTGTGCTTTTGTGAAAACCATGAGGCTAATGAAAGTGTTACTTTAAATACCAAAGCTGTACTTTATCTAGGAAGTGGCCAGATTTACAGCCACTCTCACTGTAATGCGTGTAGTGCTAAAGCTCAATTCACCAGCAGAAACTGCTGTCACATTCAAACATACGTCCATGAAATATAAAATACAAGTGAAATGAATCAGCTGGAATCAGTTAGGGATGCAGGGAGTTTTAAATCACTATTATTTAATTTTTATCACTTACACTTTGTAGCACCCAATTTTAATAATATTTCAAATTCCAGTTTGTCATCACGGAAACAGTTTAATTAAATTTAGCATTGATTCTTAGCTTTAAACATGAGCTAGAAACCAAACAAGTCTTCCACACATGACAAATGCAATCTACATAAAACCTCAGCAAATAATATGTAAATCGTGAAGCACTAAAAGTATTCCTATTAAAGAAAAGACAAAAACACTTGTGTAAAGAAAAAGATGTTTGCTATTGGTAACATTAACATTGTTCCAGAACTCTTTGTCAATATAATCATATTTTGGTATATTGTGTTGTAATATTAGTTATTATTAGTTGTAATATTTTTATGGACAGGGAAATGATTGTATACCTAGTTTAAAAAGTGGCTGGATATAAGGTTTACAAGCTAGCAATAGTATATTAGTGTGTATAACTGAGAAAAAGACTCTCTTTCAAAAACTCTTAAACATATTTGAGAAAAACCTGAAAAAAAATACTAAAGGATAAAACTTAAAAAGATATCTTTACTTTCTAGATTGAAAGACCCTCAAGGACAGGGGTTTTGTTTTATTTGCTAATATTCCTCACTGCCTAGAGGTTGACTTGAAATAAGCATTCAATCGAAATTTGTTGACCTAGTGAAGAATGTTGGGAATTTATGAATGATAACTTTAAAAAACGTCAGTCAAACATGTATCACATAATTGGTTACCTATCATGAACTAGGAAACCAAATTTTCTCCAAGAAGAAACTTTTTCATCTATCAAGGAAAAGTGATAGAAATAAATTTAATTATTCATAAATTCTTACTGGTATCAGAAAAAACTCCTGCACTCAGATTCACTACTCTTAAAGGCTTTCCTACTAGCATATCTTATATCAACCATAGGGGAAGAAAACCCTATTAAGAACTTTTACAAAGGTTGCATATTCAATTCTTTTTTCAAATCTATACATTTTTATTCAAACGATACAAGTGATGGTTGTCTCCAAGACTTTTAAAGCCATGGCTATATCAATTGTAAATGATAAATCAATTTTTGTTTAGCAAGAGTTAACATCTCTAACTGAAATAAGTCCAATCATTGCAGCTTGAAGGCTTTTATTGTCTAATTAATTTTCTTGTTCTATGTTCACCTAATTCTTAATACATTCACATAGGCATTTTGGTGAAAATTCTAGGCAAAGAAGTAAATTACATTTTATGATAATCACAAGGGAAATGATCATGACATGTCACGTTTCTTGAAAACAATTATTAAAACATTTTCTGAACTTCTACATTAAATAAAATTATGATGAATAATTAGATATGCCATTCAAATAAGCTGCTTATATTTTTTAAACTGAACAGTGTCAAAAGCGTCTCACACACTAGGCTACAGAATAGTAATTAAACACATTTTCTAGACCAAATTTTTATTACCACCGTAAAAAGCATGTAAGCAAATGTTTTGCAATATAAAAAAAAAAAAAGCCTTCCTTTTTTAATCTTACCTTTTGCGACACAAACACTCCACAACATAAGCCACACAATTGTTGCTGGAAATCTCATTTTGGGGACCCTTCAGTGCTTAACACTGAGTCAGGTTCTCCTCTGTTAAAAACTATGAAAAGTGCAGGAAACTACTTGCTCCAAAAGGAAGTCGAAACACAGCTTGGGGATTAAAGCCATTGCTACATGTCCCGCCCATCAGAAACTTTTGCAAAGTAAAAGAAAACAATCAGCCAGGAGCCCCAGCAGTGCCAGAGTTTGAACCTGCACTCCCACTGAAAGCTAATGTCGTGACCTGCCCTTGATTTGTTTTTATAGACCCAGGCATGTTCTTCACTGGAAACGTTCAGGTTTTTGGAATGTGCATAACTGGTGATATTCTCTGCATTTCATAAACCCTCCAATTATTTAGACCCTATTCAGATCTACCGTTGGTAGACCTCAGAAGATTAAAATAAATAAATAAATAAATAAATAAATAAATAAAAGCTCTTTCAGAAATCATTTACAGAACTTGAGGTTAGGCAATGCTTTCACAGTCAAGACCCAGACAACATAACTAAACTTTGCCAGGAATGCAGTGCTGGTTGATTTGGGGGGCCTGCTTTGCCGGCAGTTCATGAAATTAGTCTTTTAAGGACTTGTTATAAATGTGTGTATAAAGCAACAGGCTCACTCTCCTTAGGTATGAATGAGTTTAATAATTCAAAAATCAAGAAATTGAAATGCTGAATTTTTTAAACTTTGTACTGAAATATAATATGCATAAAGAGAATGTAAGCAAATGGTTTGCTGAATACGGAGAAAGTGAAGACACACGTGCTAAGAGCACCAAGGTGAAGAACAACAGTCTCTCAGGAGAGGCCCAGCCTCCACTTCAGTCCCCCCTCCCCCCTCCCCCATGACACACTCTCTTGATCTCTGTGAACAGGGGACAGATTTGCCTGGTTTTGTACTTTGTATACATCAGATAATAAGATATTCTTTTGTGCTTGGAGCCTTCCACTAAAAACTATGTTTAGATTATTCCAGCACACTGTTGGGTGTTGCTGTAGATTATTAACCCTTATTGCTGTATGTATTCCATTCTTCGAATATGCCACATTTTATTTATCTGTGTGTCTGTCAGTGGGCATCTGGGTAGCTTCTAGTTCGCAGACAATGCACATAGTTCTGCTGTGAACATCAACTTATGAGGTTTTGGGGAAACACGTGGGCTCAATTCTGATGAGTACATACCTAGGAGTGGAACATTAGGACATAATGTATGAATATCTCTCGGTGTGATAGGGATCATCAGACACCTTTCCAAAAGGTCTATATCAGCTGACACTCCCATTAGCCAGTGTGTAAGTTACTCCACACCCTCAACACACTGATGTTTTCCATCTTTGTAGTTTTAGACATTCTGGTGAGCACGGAGCAGTAATTCTCTGAGGTTTTAATATGCATTTTACTGATAAGGAATGAAGTTGAGTGACTTTCCTGCCACAATTGGTCATTTAGCTGAGCCGCAGGCCATTTAAGCAACTTCCTCAAAGTCAAAAGACATTGTGCTACAACCACAGTGGAACCCAGCGATCCGATTCCCTGAATCTTACTTTTAACCCATACAGATCTGCCTTTCAAATGATTTGCTTCCCATACTATTAAATGCATATAAATTAAATTGTCAATAACTCCTTTATATAATTTAAAATGCTATAAATATTTACATATGTATTTTAGTAAATACCTTCACATTTACGTGTTTATTTTATAATTATGTAAACATATTACTGTACAAGTTTTTTTTTTTTTTTTTTTTGCAGTACGTGGGCCTCTCACTGTTGTGGCCCCTCCCGTTGAGGAGCACAGGCTCCGGACGCGCAGGCCCAGCGGCCCTGGCTCACAGGCCCAGCCGCTCCGCAGCATGTGGGATCTTCCCGGACGGGGGCACGAACCCGTGTCCCCTGCATCGGCAGGCGGACTCCCAACCACCGCGCCACCAGGGAAGCCCTGTACAAGTTTTTAATGTACGTACACAAACACATATATGTTTACGTAGAATTTAAAGTATTTTCAGGAGTGATTTTACTTTACAGATATTCACTTTATTTGCAGTTGTTGAACATTTAAGATGCCACTCCACTGTTCAAGTGAAAATAATGGCTTCAAATTAATTTCAACAATATCTTTTAGATGTGTTATTTTTACTGTTTTTTCTCTTCTATTTGATTTCAAAGACTGATGGCTAAATCATCAGTTGAGTGCTTTTGTTTCCTTTTTATTTTCATCAATATTTTTAAAACCAAGTATTTATTTCAAAGAGATTTAGAGCATAAGAAAATTACCAACATGTTATTATTTCATAACACAAAGTTGTTATATGGTACAGTAAGTCCCCTAACGAGTTCCATTCTGAGAGCGCATTTGTAAGTCCAATTTGTTCATAAGTCCAACAAAGTTATCCTAGGTACCCAACACAATCAGCTATATAGTACTGTACTGTAATAGGTTTATAATACTTTTCACACAAATAATACATAAAAGACAAACAAGCACAAAAATAAAAACATTTTTAATCTTACAGTACAGTACCTTGAAAACTATAGTAGTGCAGTACAACAGCTGGCATACAGGGGCATGTTCACATCTTTGAAAGTTTGCAACTTGAAGGTTCATATGTAGGGGACTTACCATATTAGATTACCATTAGCAAGAACAGACTGCAAATAGTTAACCCTTAGTACTATTTTTAAGCCTCAAACACTTGTATTTATTCTCAATACCCATGTTGTCACATTCTCAACAAATGTGTTCTATGTATTTGTAGGGGAAAAAGTTAGGAAAAATTTATAAGACTTAAGAGACTTTAAAAATTCTCCTATTTTAAAATTATAAGTAATATCTGTACTAAGTATCAAATGACTATTATGGTCAATATGTACCACAGGAGTTGAAGGCAAGAGAAATTTCTTCCAAAGACTTGATTTGGGAGGGTCTCAAGAACATTTAGTCATTAAATTCTAATTTAGGGGAAGAGGACATCCAAGCAAAGACTCTGAGGTATGGAAAAGTGTAGAGAGTGTTCTAGAATTAATGAGAATGTCGACAGCAGAGCAGTGGTTTTGCACAAGGAAGCTGTGGAAGTAGTAAGAGGGGCTTTGAATGAGGAAAGGTTTGAATTCCAGATAAAACATTTGTAAATTATTTTATAAGCAATATGTAATCATTGATATATCTAATTAAGGAAAAGGAATGTAGGAAATGCAGTTTAAGTAGCATTGCTTTGGCGGTTGTGTTAGGATGGATGGAGAGAAAAGGACGTAGGAGAACAAATTAAGCAGATAACTGGATGAATTCATCATGCAACAATTATACAGAAGCTCAATGGATGGAAAAAGGGAAAAACTGATGAAAACAGTCAAGAGCTTGATTTCCTTTGAGGCTGGTGGAGTTTACACTTCAGGGCTTCTCGTTTGAACAGATACCATCAAGGACCTGAGAGGGACCCTAGTGATGTTGTTTCGAGGTCGTATATTTTTGTAAAAATTGGAAAGATGTCTTAATTGCAAGAGAATAAACTACTGTCTTTTTCTGCTCTAATTTCCCCCTTCATCATATTTCCACTGAGTTAGTTGGCATTACAGGCTTTGGAGGACTCAACCAAGAAGTCAAGGAGAGAATACATGTAGTTGGAAATGAGTGAGGTATATTCTGTGGTCACAATTGTATATAATTTGGTAACTGTTGTCTCACGTCTTCCTCTTTTGAGTATATATCAATGTCAGCCTATAGAAAATGTTGCCTTCTTTTTCATATGACCAATTTGAGAGCACCAGTACTATTGCAAATACAAATTAGAGTTGCAAAAAATAGGAAAAGAAATTGTGAAGAGTTCATTATCCTTTCTCTAATTAATTTAAACCAGGAACAGCTTGTCATTTTCTGTCACTGTTCCTGATCTGAGGTTAACTTTTCCTCCCCTTACCTACTCAGGTGTGTAATGATCTCCTTTAGGAAAGAGCTTAAAACATCCTGACACATTTCCTTGTCATCTTTCCTCCTTGATATCCTGAAAAACAATGTACAAGTTGCACTATACAACATGGCCTTAGATAAAGATCATCCTTCAGATTTATTTAGAATATCTCCTCACTTGCATGGAGAAGCCCTAAACATTCCAGAGTTCCCTTTCCCACTCCTTAGGAGGCTAGTACCTTTACTTCTTCCTATTGGGACACTGCCAGCATAATCCAATTTAATAATTTGCATAGAAGTGAAGAACAGTGACTCTAGATTTGTTTAATTCTAGTTGTAAGGAAGTGAAAACACACATGGCCTCACTTCCTAATTATTGCATTTACTTTATTAGGTGCATTTCTAAAACTAGATTGCAAGCTCTTCCAAATAATTCAACCCTTTAGAGGAAGAAGAAAAAACAAGTTGCTGTCTCCTTGGCAACTTATTCAAGCATATGGAGCACATGCAGGAAGCTCTAAAAGCCTTCAGAGAAAACTGGTTGTCCCTTCCCTAATGTCCTTTTCCAGGCATTCACCATAGGGTACAACACACAATGTAACTGCACATTTATGAGCCTTTTCTAGAAATCTGTGAGCAAAGTCACTTGATTGCCCCTGCACTAACACTGCTTCAACCTTCCAGACACTATTAATCTGTTAATAATTAATAATGACTAATTTTTGTGTGTCAGGTACTGTATTAAAGGTATTACATACTTTAACTCCCTCAGAAACCTTACGAGATAGTTCTATCATTCCCTTTTTACACACAGGGAGGCTGAATTTCAGAGAGGGTTCAGCAACTTATTTAATTGTATTAGAACCCAAACTGTATGGTCCCACAGTTGAATATTTAAACACTAGACTCATTATTATTGTGTATTATTATTATTGTGTATTATTATTATATTATTATTACAGTGTATTATTCCAAAAACTTCATCATCAATTTTTCCTCTGGACAGAGGAAACTCTTAAGGTAAGACAGGAAGGACAGAGGGGGCTGGAGTGAGAGGAATGTCCTTCCTACGATTCTGGGATAAGGCTCAGGTCAAGTTTTTCCTCTTGGAGGGACGGGTTTTGTTATGGAGAAAGTCTGGGCATATTTCACAAGGATTACTCTCCCTCTGTCCCTGCAGATTCAGGAGGGGAATATTTCTCAGATCTTCATTTTGAGAACCTGATGGGGTTCTGGGAAGTAAAGTCCACAGGAGCTTCTCATCTTACTCTAGTCCATACTTAGTCTCCAACAATTGTCAACATTATCAATTAAATCTTACCAGTTCATGGATCAAGTGACTTGTGCTCCAGATAAGCAGGTCTTGGTTGTGATTCTCTGGATTTACCTTTCTTTCCAGATTTCAGGGTAGTGGTTTTTCTGCAAACTCAATTCTTTTTCGGGTTCAAGAAAAATTGTTGATTTTCAATTTATCGAGATTTTCTTCTTGTAAGGACAGCAGTGAAGACTTGCTGGAACTAAAAGTTCTCTATATTGTTTTTGGTTTTTGTTGGTTTTGGGTTTTTTTGTTGTTGTTCGTTTTTGTTTTTTGTTTTGTTTTGTTTTTGGTCCTGCCACGCAGCTTGAGGGATCTTAGTTCCCCGACCAGGGATTGAACCTGTGCCCCCTGCAATGGAAGCACAGAGTCCTAACCACTGGACTGACAGGGAATTCCCCAAAGGTTCTCTATATTGTTGATACAAATGTTCCAGCTGCTCAAATGCAAAAATATCTTGATTGGATATAGTTATTGGTGACCTCTGTCAGAGTACTGTATGACTGAGAATGGTCACTGGAATGCTTGTCTAGCTTGAACAATTGAGACAATGTCTCACACTAGGAGAAGAAACAGTATTTGGTCTTTTCACAGAGGGATTAGTGGAAGTGGAAACACTGTCTCAAGTTATCTCCAATTTTAACAGCCCTGACCAGACAATGGAGCCACTTCACACTGTAGAGGCATATAGTGGTTACTGTTTCCACACTGAAATAACAGTGACTCTGAAGAAAGAAACTAAGTCATGTGAATGACAAATCATTAATAAGTTGGACAAATAGTAAAACAATACTGACTCAGTGTATGTTCAGATTTTCTTATAATGATGATTTTTGAATGTAACTATTCTGAGAAAACTCCTTACATCACATCATGTGCCATCCTAGCACAAGTGACAAAATGGATCAACCGTGAATGAAGCCAAAGTCCACGGTACCACCAAGTTACCACTCTGGGAACTTTCTGGACTGTAATTTATAGTTATGTTATAGACTGAATTGTACCTCTCCAAATTCAGACGTCAAAACCCTTAGCCACAATGTGACTGTATTTGGAGATAGGGTCTTAAAGAAAGTAATTAAGATTGAATGAGGTCATTAAGAGTGGATCCTAATCCGATAGGACTGGTGTCCTTGTAAGAAAAGGAAGAGGCAGCAGAGATCCCCTTCCCTCCACACATGCACAGAGGAAAGGCCACCATCTGCCAGCCAGGAGGAGGGGTGTCACTAGAAGCCCACCCTGGCACCTTGATGTTGGACTCCCAGCCTCCAGAACTGTGAGAAAATGATGCATGTTGTTTAAGTTACCCAGTTTATGTATCTTGCTATAGCAGACCTAAGTGACTAATACAAATGGTAGAGATGAACTGTTGGTTCTGCAGCCAGCAGGTATAAAAAAGTTAGGTCCAACACCTGACTGACTTCTTTGGATGTTGCAGATAGCATATAGCACAAGGGGAAATTTTGCCGCTGCCTCTGCACCAAACCAACAGACAGACAGCCTAATCTCCTGAGCTAGAGGCCTTGAAATCAATCCAAACATTAATACCTCAAGTGCTGTCCTGAAGCCCACAGCTCCTTCAGAACCCACAATATTACACATATCTGTGTACGGCCTCAGAGCTTTTTGATTGGAACCTTTGACAATAGACCATCAGTACCCTTCAGCCTCCAGGATTCTGCATGAAAGGGCCTATAGCTTGCCCAGTAGATCCAGAGATTGTCTCACTACAAGTCATGACTCTCTAATGGAACCTCCAAATAAGTGCCAAACAAGGCCTTGCATCCTTGGCCTCCCTAACAAGTCCACCTTTAGACACAAAGAGGATGCATTTAGAGGACTAATGCAGCCTTCCAACATAATGATGGACCACCAATAGCCCACAGCAGTGAGGCTCTGCAAAGTGGGCTGAACATCAAAAGTGTTCTAGACACAGAGCACATCATCTCAACACTAACTGAAATTCATCTTTACACAGACTCGTGGGCCAACACTAAAAGGCTAAAAATTGTCAGGCTATTGGACACGAACTTAGGGCTATAATACTAAAAATACATCTATATGAAACTGGATATAATAACTTGTTCATGAACTTAATCTTTACATCACACACAGGTATGTCCAAGTAAAGGGACTATGTTTCAGTCAAAGTATTTTCCGACAAAGCCCAATCAAGAACATAGGGCTATTATTTCTGGTGTAGCCCACATAGTACACTCAAAGGTACCAAGAAAATGAAACCAGATAAGAATGCCAGTGTTATTTTCAAAGCCTTTATTATTTGTGATTATACAAGCAAGGACAAATGATCTGATTGTCTTCAAATTCTTGTAAGTTTCACATGGCCATACTCCTTCTGCCTTGAAGGGGTAGTACTCCTAGAAACCCATGAATCAGGGAGTGGAGAATGAGAAAATTTTGAGAAGAAATGGTACGTCTTCCTCTTTTTCATAGCTGTGTTGTTAAATATGTGTAACATCGACCATGTGTGTGTGCGTGTGTGTGCTCTTTCTGATCTCTGAAGATACAAGGAAAAAATTTTAAATGCTTGCTTTAACCTCAGTAGGTGGAGGCAAAGATTGTATTGCTCAAACAAGGACACATGAGCAGACATGACCTTGGACACTGAGTTTGCCTCAACTGGTTTTATGGACCCCCTTCTCAGCCCCATAGATTGCTTATGAGAACAACATGACGGCTTTATGTCCCTACACAATTCATTATTCTGGACACAGGACAATCGGTCTGTCTCATTCCCAAGAAGGCATTCAGACTTCAGCTGGTTGGATATAAAAATCCCTGACCCTGGGAGATGAGTAGGGGGGAGAAAGTAAATAAAATATTTCCTCTTTCTATTACAGACATGTACAAACAGCCTGAAATATCTTTCTACCAAGATTTTAGGCAATGCCTTATAAATCTGAATCCCTCCTCAGTGTGGCTATGCCACAACCCACTTCATCCAGCTGCATGGCTTCTCACTGATGCTCCACTCTCAGAAAATAGTGGGCAAACATCTCAACTCCCAGACACACTGTGAAACCCACTAGGAGCTTGTGTCAATCAGAACCAATAGAATGACTTACAATTACTGAGTCTCCCCAGGGTATGGGAGACACATAAGGATGGTTTTGAGGCTCATGACCTTGCCCCTTTTGATAGCATAGCAAAGATCTGACTAGCTTGACTGGAACAAAACCATTGACTGATGACAGCATTCCTGGCGTTCAAGGTTTTCCCTATAGCACCTGCTTTGCAGATTTTGGTCTTAGAATGACCTCTCTGTAGTGTTCTTTTGGGGATTACTTGAACATTTTTTGTTAATTAAGTTATGCATTCGCAAACATCTCTTAAACTAACTTAAATATATGTAACATGAAGTGGAGACAGGGCTTATTCTCTCTTCTGGAGACTCTCATCTTGCCCAGGCTCCTGGCCGTGGTCCACAGAGTCCATGCATGCCTAGTCCATGCTGTGAAATAATGAGAATTCGCAGGACTGCTTACAATCAGCATGTAAATTTCAACTGAAGACTGAATGTCTTTAATGGTTTTATGACTGTTCAGATTTTCTATTTCTTTTTAAGTCAGTTTTTATCAACTTCTACTTAAATAATAAGAATTCTAGGAACTCTAGGAATTTATTTCACGTATTTTCAAATATATTGGCATACATTTGTTCATAATAGCCTCATTATTTGTTTAACCTTTGTAGCATTATTTATGTACAATACTTCATTCTTAATAGTGTTTAATTCTTCCCGTTCTCCTTTTAGTTCTGATTAATCTTAATCTTATCAAAGGTTTATCTACTTTACTAGTCATTTCAAAGAAATTAATCTTTGACTTTATTTGTCATCTGTTTTTCCAGCTTCATTATGACCTGTTCTTATCTTTATTATTTTCCTTTTATTTGGTTGGATTTAGTCTGTTTTTTTTATTTTTAATATCATAAGATAGATACTTAGCTCATTAATTTTTACACTTCTTTCCTAATGCAAGAATTTTAGTCTGTCCATTTACCCAACACTCCAAGTTATGATACCTAGTATTTCCACTATTTTAAATGTCTAAAAATTGCCTAAGTTCCATAGTGATTTCTTCTATAACCACGAGTTGCATGTGTTAATTTTTATATTTCCAAATGTAGTTTTATTCTAGTCATCCTTTGTTATCATTATCTTCCTTAATTGCAATGTGATCAGACAAGTTCCAATATTAGCAAATATTTGAAAGTTTTAAAAACTACTTTTATGACATGACACACCATCACTTTTCATAAATATTCTATATGTGTGTGAAAAAATGTATATTTTTCAAGTGTGAAGGTACAATATTCTGTATATATTATTAGTTCTAACTTGGCAATGGTGTGATCAGAGCCTTCAAATTGCTTATTTTTAAAATGTTTATTCTATCAAATACTAAGAGAGATATAATAAAGTAACACGAATGATGATACTTTTGTCAATTTTACTTGCTCTCTCTTCTCTCTCTCTCAATCTCTCTTCCGCTCTTTTTTCCCTCCCTTTCTTCCTCCCTTGTATGTTGTTAGATAAAATTTAAAAGTTTTTATAAGTTGTTAAATACACATTTTGCCATTACGTACTGATCCTCTTTACCTCTGCTAATGTTTTGTAGTGTAATGGAGTTTTTTCAGTTCAATTCAACAAATCTGGCTTTTCACTGCTGAGTTCAGCCCAATGAGTGTAATTGTGATTTTCAATTGTCTCTATTTTTTTTCCTGCTATCTTATAATAATTATTCCCTATTTCTATACTTTTCTATTTCTCTCATTTTCTGAATTTTTCAGTGTTCTTTTCTTTCTTTTTATATGAAGGAAAAACTTTATTACCATAGTACAATAATTTAATATTAAATTTGGCACTGAGCTTCCTAACAACCAGGACACAAAGGGAAACATTGGTTCACATAGTTCTCCTTAACAACTGCAAATTCAGTGTGAAAATAGATGAAAATGCCTTTTCTAAGAAATGAAAGTACATTGATTTTACTTTTTGAGAGAGAAAATTTATCCAAGTACTAAAGTCTAAAAAGAGTGTCTGGTGTGGAACTCAACTTGTATAGGGCAGTACAACATGATGGTTGTCACTGACAACAGTTCACAGGAGAAGGGCAAGGGTGGTTGGAAACTACTTTTTTTTCTTAATTGAAATAGAGTTGATATACAATATTATGTTAGTTTCAGGTGTAGTAAATAATGCTTTGACATTTGCATACATTATGAAATGATCACCATGACAAGTCTAGTAACCATCTGTCTCCATACAAAGTTACTACAATATTATTGACCATATTCCTTATGCTTATTTATTATCTAACTGGAGGTTTGTACCTGTAAATCCTCTTCACCTATTCACCCTTCCCTCCACCATCCCTTCTGGCAACCACCCATTTGTTTTTTGTATATATAAGTCTGTTTTCCTTTTGTTTTGTTTTTTAGATTCCAAATATAAATGAGTTCATGAGGTATTTGTCTTTCTGTCTGACTTATTTCACTTAGCATAATATCCTCTAGATCCATCCATGTTGTCACAAATAGCAAGATTTCATTTTTCAGTTTCCTTTTCTTATTCAATTTTCTATCTCTATTTTTATTATTTAAATGATTACCTTTAAATTTTATAAATAAAAAGTTAATCCATATTTTCTCACCTTTCAACAAGGGAACATTTTAATACTTAATATATCTGTTTATGCCTTTCCCAATTTACATGCTACTATTGTTCAATAATTGAACAACTTTCTTTCAACACTGCTATTTAAAAATTATTATAAATTTAAAAAGCAATATTTATTTAAATATATCTATAGATTTACCAACTTAACTGCACCTTAGACTATCCTTCTGTTGTTATTTTATAGAAACATTCATTGTTAATTATATTTAATTATTGATGGGGTCACGGGAACACAAATATTTAGCTAAACTTTATATCTGGGTGTGTCAGTGAAGGTGTTTCTGGGTGAGATTATTACTTGAATTGGTTATTTTTAGTAAATTATTAGTTTTTTATCTAAAAATAATTTTTTAATATTTTTTCTTCAAAGATAGTATTTCTACGTTCTCAATTAGAGGCTGATTTTATTTACTCTTAGCTATATAAAGAGAGCATTCCACCACCTTAATAGTTTCCATCTTTGCTTAAAAGGCATCTTAAGTCCAGTCATCTTCATTTTGCTGGTGATTTGTCATTTATCTTTGCCTGCTTTAAAATTTTCTCTTTGTCTTTGGTGTCCTTAAGTTTTATGAATATATGCCAAGGTGTAGATGTATACTTAGTCATTTACATGCCTTCTGTGTTCCTGGCTTCCTATCTTCATTTGTTCTGAAAAATTCTCAGCCATGATCTCTTCAAGAGTTCTCTCTTTCCTTTTATATATTCTTTCTCAGACTCAGATTAGAGCTACATTATGCCTTCTCTTTATTTCCTCTATTTCTCTTTCACATGCATTTTGGGTTATTCACAGTTATACATTTTATATTCTTTGATTGATAATTTCAGTATCTAAAGTCCATGTGATTGTCAATCTTTTGGTTTTCGTTTTTGATCATTCTCACTCTTGAAGGCAAGAATCTGTGTGTGTTTGATGATTTTTGATTGTCAACTAATATTTTCTTGATATGCAGGAATACTGAAGGCCTATTTTTCTCCCAGGTTCCAGAAGTCAGCACTGTGCCTTGGAACATTTTAGAGCCCCAAATATCCCTCCCAGCAGTTAGATAAAGTGGTAGCAATAGATATCCTAGAATCTCAATGGCTGAAGATGATATTTCTATTTGTTTTTATATGTAAAAATACAAACACACAAAATGCAAACATATACAAAATACTGTAATTGTGCATACAATATACAAAGTGCAAAACATTTAAGTGAATATTATGTTTTATAAATATGTTTCTGTAACAATAGTTTACACTTGTTTATATTATCTCTCATTCATGCTACTTGTTTTTAATGGGCAACCCATGGATTGACAGTACATGCTGGTCTAACCCCAGGGTCCAGGCCATGTGGGACTACCAGTCCCTAAGGCAGAGGGAAAGAGATGCAAATTGCATACAATTTCTTAAAGCTTCTGCCTTGAGATCACACAAGTCACCTCAGCTCTCATTTCATCATCCAAGTCAGGTTCCAGGCATGTTTTTAATATAAAAACTGTGTCAGTTCTGCTGTGTAACTCCAGCACCCTCCTTTCATTGCTTCCTGGTTGTCTTCGGTTTAACATGTATTCTGTGGTTCTAACATTTATGCTCAATTTCATAACTAATTTTTCCATTTTCTGCAAATCTTAGTTTTATATCTGAGTGTATTTTTTTTAAATCACTGGTACTTTCCAACTGTGGCTTCTCTGTTATTGAGATCTTAATTTTGATTTTTTTCCTTGAAGTTCATAATCAAATTTTAAAGACAGGCTTTTGGACTGTATTCCTTGATTTCTTGCATATTCATGAATTTATTTCTTTTAGACTAAAATTTCAACTTGACTGAATATAAAAAGTCTTTAAAAAGTCTTGAATTGCACTTCTTTTTCATAAGGACTTCATAAACATTATTTCACTCATTTTAAACATATGATTATGTGCAAGACTTTAATATTATTCTTATTTTCTAATTTGCATGATTTGTCCCCAGGATGCCCATAGGATGCTTTTTATTTTTTAACTAACTTAAATGTAATTTTATTTACCTTTTTAAGTTACAAAATAAGATGTGGTATTTTAATCATCATATAGCACAGAGACAGAGAAAATGTCAATAGCCTTTATATCCTCCACCAATGTCCTCTCCTAAGCTTGTTTTTCTAAAAATATAAATATTTATTAAATTATAACACAGATACAGAAAATGTGCAAATCATATATATAAAGCAAATTAATTTTATAAATGTGAATACACCAATGTGATCAGCATATAGATAAAAAAACAGTAACACCAGTATTCTAGGAGCCCCCTCATGCTCCATTCCTTCCCCAAGGAGTAACCACTATTCTAACAGCTAAAATAGTTTTGCTTATTTTTTAAAGGACAGAAAACAAAGAAGTTATTTTGTAAATGAAACTTCACATAGGAACAAAGACAGATGGAACGTGACGCGAAGTTTATATTTTTTTTCTTAATAAAAGCATTTGCTTACAGAGTGCCATATCAAATGAAAAGAGGCATGCATAGTTTGAATAATCATATCTGAACTACATTTTGTGAGCAGTTTGAAAGAAGACTAAATTTCCATACCTTCAGGTGTCAATGATTGTACTTATGTGGAAAGGATGGTAGAGTTTTGACTCATTGCCGTCTGTTTAATGATGCTTCTTAAAAAAATCTTAAATTAGTGATTATAAGTCTATTTAGCAAGGTCTTTTTGATAAAATGTCTTATTGAAGAATTATATATAAATGATCATGGATCATAACTGTACACAACACAAGATCGTTAAACAGAAAACCACCAACATTCTAGAAGTCCCTCTTCAATATCCTGAGTTCTAAAACTAGTGTTTTTGTACATTATATAAATGGCATCATATACTATGCACTCTTTTGTAGCTTCTTTCCCTCAACTTTATGTTTGTGAGATTTCTTTTCCTTGTTCTGGGTAGTTGTACTTTGTTCTTTCTCAGTGCTGTATCATATTCAATTGGTGACTAAACAACAATTTATTTATCCATTCAGCTGTTAATAGGCATTTTGGTAATTTTTGACCATTACAAATAGTGTTGCCTTGGGCAGTTTTGTACATTTCCCATAAAAATATATACCTAGGAATGGAACTGTTAGATTGTGGGATATACATGTGTTCAGATTTAGTCAATTCTGCCAAAGGGTTGTCTAAAGTAGTTGCACCAATGTCCATTTCTGTCAGCAATAAGTGAGAGTTCTGGTTTCTCTAAATCCTTCTCAGCGTTGTGTGATTTTTTCATTTTAGCAATTTTCTGTGGATTTGTAATGATAATGCACTGTTTAAGTTACTTTAAGGTAAATTATTTAACAGTTTTATACTACTCAACAGTTTTTTTTCTATACTGCTATACAAAGATATGAAGATTTTCCCATTTCCCCCTAAAATTTCTATTCAACACTTAAAACATATGCATTGTTATTTATAACATATAATGAAGAATTACTATGAAACAAACCTACCCCTGCTTAAGAAATAGAACTTTATCTTTGTAAAATTCCTTATCCATCTTTGAAAATCAATATTTTCAAAAACATTGGTTTGTGCTTTTTTTTTTGTTATGTAATCATTACTTTAAGCTTATTATGTATTTTTTAAAATTGAAGTCCAGAAGCAGTGGAGACAGTCTTACTCTCTAGTCCAAAGTCACTTTACCTGCTCTCCAGAATGGCTATACCTGTCTCTCTTCCCACACAGTACATGAAGTTCCCTGTATCCTCATATCTCACTATTGTTTTAATTTGCATTGCTCTAGTTATTAATGTGTGTAAACATCGCTTTCTATACTTCATATACTTATTAGCTGTTTTCCTTTCCCTTCCTACAAAATTCCTGTTCATATCCTTTTTATGTTTTTAATGAGAAATCATATATTTCATTGTAAATATGCAGAAATTTCTTATATCATATATTTCTAATATATTCTAAAGTTACCTCTCATTGATTTTAGGTATTGTAAATGTCAGATTCCCATTCTGTCATTGGTCTATTAACTTTGACCAGGTGATTTTCATTTCCCTGATGATTAGTGATGTTGAGATCTTTTCATGTGCCTGTTGGCCATCTATATGACTTCTTTGAAAAAATGCCTGTTCAGGACTTCTGCCCATTTTTTACTCAACTCGTTTTCCTTTGCTATTGAGCTGTATGAGTTTTTTGTATATTTTTGATATTAACCCTTTATCAGACATATCATTTGCAAATAGGTTCTTCCCATTCAATGGGTTGCCTTTTCACTTTGTTGATAGTTTTCTCGCCTTCTTACATTTCTCTTTTCCTACATGTTTATTTTTTTTACCTATGAGTGTGTCATCTATGCTTATTTCTTTCTGACTTTTACTAATTTTGAATGGGACACATACATCTGGTTGAAGTATCTGCTGAAATATATTAAAGCTGAGAGGTGTAAACTAAAGCAGTGGAAGCTTAGGACACCTCTGTTTTGTCATCTCCTTTGTAAATGTTTCCACTCATTATTAGCTTTCCCCTGTCTGGTAAGCAGAAAATCTTGAGTTTTCACAGTAAAGCCTGATGTTTCAGGTGTCTATGATATATCTCACAATTATTAATTAATTTTCATGGACTTTGATTAGCTGTCACCACAATGACTGTGGTGTATGCTCTATCTTCTTGTCTGCTTCCCGAAAAGATGATGTATGTATGAATCTTCTTATTTAGCCTTCCCTCACTTCTCAGGCTTGCTTTAGACACCTGTACTCTGCTCACACCTCCATTCCAGGTATCTTTGATCCTTTTAGAGCTGTTGTCTCTACTTTGAAGGACCTCTGTACTATTTAAGGTGTCTCTAGGAGTTTGCATTTGCTCTTATCACCTTTTGCCATTTTGGTCCCAATAATATTTTTCTTTAATTTCTTTTTGGAGGTTGTGATTTGGACTGTGACTATCTCCTGTTCCCATGGAAGATATAGCAGTCTCTATTTTTTATATTTGGTTGTTCTTTCAGTTTGCATTATAGAATGAAACAGATAAAATTACAGAAGGGAACAATGTTTAATTCTCTGAAATTGGGTAAAACTTCAGTCAGTAAAAGTATTTTCTAATTTGCTCATCTTTTAAAGTCTGTTATTATTATGCAATTTTACATTTTTCTGTAGGATCAGGTGGTGCACTGCTTTGTGGTGGTTATTTGAATACTGCAGAATGTAAAATTTGGGACTCGCATATGGAATGTTAGTCCATGCCAATGATGTGAAAATTAGCATCCAAACAGCAGTGAAATTTGCTGAGAAAGAAAATATAAAGTTGTTGTACTACTTAGTTTTATTAGGAAATGATTCTGGTATGGGAACAAAAAAAGACTGGTAATTATTCATAGCACTATTGAGGAGATTGTCATATGTGACATAAGTTTATTTATTGGTTAGGATTTTTTTTTTCAGGTGCAAATGATAGAAATTCAAACCATCTTAAGGAAAAAAAGAGAGCTATTGATTCCTATGATTGAGTATTCTAAGAATCATGCTTACTTTAGTCATGGCCAGCCCCAGAAGCTTAAAAAATATCTTGTATTGCTGCAAAAGTCTGGTCAGTTCCAAGTTATTTACAAGAAGGACACACATAACTTCTTAGAAACCCCAGCAGAAAGAGAATTGCTCACTCCCAATATCCATACATGAAAGATTGCCCTTTCCTGTTGTCCATACTCTTTGACCTAACTTGGATCATGCAGCTATGTAAGAATGTGTGTTGAATTCCACTGAGATCAAATGAGAACAGTAGGACTTTTAT
Organism: Mesoplodon densirostris; assembly: GCF_025265405.1. NCBI lineage: Eukaryota > Metazoa > Chordata > Mammalia > Artiodactyla > Ziphiidae > Mesoplodon > Mesoplodon densirostris. The sequence continues at coordinate 187,606,579 of NC_082662.1, read as the reverse complement.
GTACAAAAACAGGATGTTGGTAGAGCAAAACTTAAGTCCAATATAATTAGCTGGGCTGTACTCTTTCAATATCCTGATTGCAATATAATCTTGGGAAAGGATTTGCATTTCTACTTTAAGTATGTGCAGAGTCCCTGAAGCCTCTTCTGTTTTGTTTTGAAGAGGATTGGAGGAAAGAACAAACCATAAGACTAGGCTATTTCAGTGATCTTTAGTCTTTAGCTGCAGATTGGAAAACCAAACACCAGGATATTTACTCTGGCAGTTCCAAGTTTTGCTTGGAATCCTAGGTTTCAAGATGTTCTCTTGTTTCTGTTGGAAGTGAATGAACTAGTCCTCTGAATTTCTTCAAGCATCTTGAAATCACAGGAAGGAATATAGAAGGCAGGACAATTAAATGCAGAGGAACTAACTCTTTTGTGGTACCATTAGGTCACCACATCAAGCTTTGGCTAAAGATGTTCTACTTGATTTTTCCATATATGACATAATACACTTCTTTAATGTTTTATGGCATAGTAGATCAGGTATTTTGTTACTAATAATCAAGAACATCCTAAGTGACACTCCAGCTTATTTTGGCCCTTAGCCTTGACTAAGTGTCAAAATCTCCTTTTGTGAGAATTAATAATCTGCTAATCTGGATATGTCATATTCACCTTAATGTTCTCTGATGTCCCTCTTCCTATAACTCAATATTCTCTGATGTCCCTCTTCCTATAACTCCTCTTGCTCTATCTAACTAGACCCAGTACCTAGGATATTTCCTCTGTATTGAGCATCCTCATTTTACTTTTGACTTGATCTACTGACTTGGATCTTCTTCAGAATCCAATTCAGCTTTTGCAGAATCTCTAACATGGTCTCTTTATTACTACTGAGTTACGATTTTGGCAACTTTATTTTCTTTCCTATTTGATTCATTCCTACTCACTTGCTCTCACATGACTCTAGCATAAAAGACCTAGCTTCTAGTTTGCTCTTTCTAATAACTGAATTTCACTTAGGAATTTGGAATCGGTCTTTCATCTGTGATCAGGGAGCTGAGCCTTAGCAAAGCAAAAAAGCATTGAAAGAAAATGAGAAGGTGGGAAATTTCAAAACAAAGCTATTTGATTTATTATTTTTATAGTCTTGGTCCTATCTGAACCATGTTCTAGTATAATTAAACTGGATAAATTGTTTTGGAAAGACTGTCTGAATAAAACAGGTAAGTCACAGAGAAAGTATGATCTTAGAGAATTTGGTAGTCAACTCCTAGGAAAATTACCTACTAATGTTTCAAGAAATTAGTTGAAAACTCACTTTGGCGGTCAGGTCATTAACATATAATAGCATTCAGGTTTTCTGTACTACCCTGTGCAACGTGGTGATTTTCTCAGGGCTTAAATCCAAGTGAGTGTATACGTTTATAGGCAAAACAAAAAGAAATAGAAGTGCAAAGGACAAATTAAAGTTGTTTCTTATTCATGTTTCTTAAATCTTGGTGAATGCCTTGTTAAAAATGTTCATCGTAATACTCTCAAATATTATATATTGCATTTCTTCACACTAATCAGTATTTCAATATACTTTGTATTGATATTTGAGTAGGAGGTGGTCACCTTTCCTCCTAATTATTGATTTGGCTATGACATTTCCAGATTGCTTTTTGCCATATCCTTATTTTCTGCAACTGTAAAGTTTGCGTGAAGCCAGTGTAAAAACTGCATTTCTCATGGAGCTCTGTAGCACATGTACAGCTTATTGCATCTGAACTCAATATGGTGCGTATTTTTTTCTGCTTTGCATGTGAAAATAATTCAAGATGCTTGTTTTAATTTTAAAAGCCTCCATGATCTGGCTTCTAACTAGAGAATATTTAAAGTACTTTCTGATTATCCATATTTATTATTTCCATGGGAGTTCAGAAGAATCACAGAGCAGCCAGATATTTTTTTCTTTTTAGTTTTAGTATATTTTTACGTTGCTTCAATTGCTCTGAGGGTACATAGTTTATCTCTTAAAAGGTAATCAAAGCTGTTCAACCAGTTGTGTGAAATTGGAAATGCGTAATTAAATTCATTAGTTGCTAAACAGCAAAGACGAGTTTATATTAAGGAAAAGACTCCTAAAAATGAAGATGCCTGGGCCTCCCTGGTGGCGCAAGTGGTTGAGAGTCCGCCTGCCGATGCAGGGGATGCGGGTTCGTGCCCCGGTCTGGGAGGATCCCATATGCCGCGGAGCGGCTGGGCCCGTGGGCCATGGCCGCTGAGCCTGCGCGTCCGGAGCCTGCGCGTCCGGAGCCTGTGCTCCGCAACGGGGGAGGCCGCGACAGTGAGAGGCCCGCATACCGCAAAAAATAAATAAATAAATAATAATAATAAAAAAAAAATGAAGATGCCTACATTTTGAAAAACACATGTAATAACAATGGCATAGTATGTGGTGAACACCCTTCTAAAATATTTAGACGTGTTAATGTATTTGATCCTCAAAAAATAAGTCCTCTAATTATTCCATTTCGTAGATGGGGAAACTGAAGCACAGTGGTTAAGTTGCCCAAGGTCAAGCAACAGGTAAATGCCAGTGTCAGGGTGTAAATCCAAGCAGTCCAGACTCGGAACGTGTATACCTGAGCACCAAAGAATATTGCTTTTCAGGTAGTTGGGTGGATGGGCTGGTGGGCAATGGGACCAGGTATGTGGGGAGGTCAAGCGAAAGGGTAGGTTTTATGCCAAATTATGCCCACTTCTGGAATTCAGGGCCTAAATGATATAACTGCAGGAAAGGATTTATTAAGATTTTATTTGTGTGTGTGTGTGTGTGTGTGTGTGTGTAAAAGATAGGACACAACTTTTGTACCCCTCGGGTTGGAGTGACCTAGGGGTAGAAAAGGTAGCATTTACATTGCAAATGAGATACATACTGACTCACTACTTTCAAATAATAACTTTTCAGATACCTACCAAGTGTGAAATCACTAATAATATATCACCTTTTAAACTGAAATCTCTTCAAAGATATATCTAATTTTCTATAATTTTGTTATTTTCCTGAAGACTGAATATAGAAGGCTCAACTGAGGCTGAGCAGTTGCTGCTAATGGCCGTGCCTAATGATTCCCTCTCTTTTCTCAATCCCTAGAACGAGTATTCAACATCTTAACATTAGCATTAGTATTTGTAGTTTTGTTTCATTCTTATTTTTATATGACAATAGAAAAATGTACAGTAAATACACATTTTATAATTTGTATACTCAAATGGTACAAATCAAGATGGCAATGGATGCAGAGCTACCATTTAAAACCTTAAAGTGGAGAGCTATCTGAAAATAAGATCAAAATTTGGTATATGAAAGCAATATAATTAATATTTACAACATAACTTTATAGCTAAAGAAAATGCATGAGTGTCCAGTCTTAGGTATTCATAAACACTGGTAACCTCAATGTATCTAACACTATTATTTGTGAAAAAAAGTGTGAGATTTTTCTAATTTCTTTGATTTTTTTATGTGCTGTGTTTACACCATCATGTTATTTGCAATGAAAATTACTACTATTAGCTCATAGCCTAGGGACACTACATAATAATCAGGAAAATTGGACTTCCATATCATTTATAGGGAAATGGGTATTGAGTGATTTATTTTAGCTTTCCATTTCCTCTATCTAATATCTTCAAAATGAGAATAATATCTATTCTTTTAATATAAAATATTGTCAAATTATTATACATTTTAAACAAATGAGTCTGGGGTCATTTTTAACACTGGAATGGACATACAGTAACTGTGTAAGTTGTTAATATATTATAGAAATAACACAGAAATCACCCAAAGTTTTCCTCCTTGTAAATTACATTTCTAATAGGAGGAATCAATAAAAAATTAAGACAATGTTTCAATACAAGTAAAACCATTTTAATTGCAGAGATCATACCCCATATACTTTTTCTTTCTTGCAAGCAAACATTACTCTATTTCTCAAATCACACCCTCATGAGAGAGGACCTATTACAACTAATATAAGGCTGTGATAAAACACTTTTTAAATTGGCTTGCCTTACTTAGTTAAGCATGGCACATGAACATGCATGTGTACACACACACAGAAAAATAATATCTATATGTGTAATGCAATTTTCCCATATTGGAATTGAAAAATCTAGGCAATTATTCAACAAGATTATTGAATCATTTTCTCTTCCTTTACTCCGCCTTACTTTCCTTTCTATCACTGAGCAAACTCTGTTTTGGGGTCCATACTATATACCAGGCACTGTTCTGCATGCTGACAAGATCAACAAGGCCCCTGCCCTCATAGAGCTTATATCGATCATAGTGGCGGTGGAGGACTAGGGAAACACAAACACAAAGAGCATCTCCGTGTTGGATGATTAGAAGAGTCTTCTCTGATGACGTGACAAGGAAGTTAGAGGCAGCCGTGGCAAGAAGGGGGAATACAGTTCAGGGAAAACAAACAAGTGATGGGAAGTCCCTCAGGTGCAAAAAGGAGGTAAATGATGGTGGATCAGTAGGACTTTGACTGGGCAATTTTATAATTTTATTTTAATTTAGATGACCAATCGGGAAACACAGATATCTACTAGTTATTGACCATAAACCTCTTTCTCAGCTCTATTGGGAAGAACATGCACTTTGGAGTCAGAAAATCAAGGTTCTGAATCTTGGCCTAGCACCTCCTCTCTGGGTGATATTATCTAAGCCTAAGTTTACCTATCTTTCAAAACTGGACAAAATTATTTGGTTTTCATATTTGTTGTGAATCTCCTACATAATATCTGGCACATAACAGTTACACTGTAGCTATTAATTTTTTAGCATTTGTGCGTTTTTTTGCTTGAAGAATGACAAGGATATGACCTAATCCATTCACATATGTAGCTTCTCACTCACTCACTAGATGGTTGTTGATCACCCACTAATTGACAACCCTTGTGAAAAAGGCCAAGTCGTAGCTGCCATTACTTGTTTTAGAAGGTTTTGAGATGACAAGGGTGAAGGTGGAAAATGAACATGAACAGGGTGCTTCTTCTGATCTACCCGTGAGCTGAATTTGGGACCCTAGCAACATAAGGATGGGTAGATCGAAGATGAGAACTGGAGTTTTCCAAACCTGCTGGAGATTTTTTTCCCTGCAGAAAATATATTTGTTTTGTAGGTAGAAGACTCATGTGGGTGTCATTCCTGGATTATTGTCGGATAACATGCTTCGAAGGTATTGAATCACATTTGATACTAAATAATTCCCCCTTTGGCTCTGTGTTCTTCTTCCAAAAATTCAGTCAAAGGAAGAGAGTTTAGAAGCAGGTAAAGGGAGATGATGTGTGTTATCATTAAGAGTGATGCTGAATAAGATGTGTGTCGAGGGACAGCTTTGAGAAAAGGGAAGGAAGCAAGAAGGAAGCTCACAGAGGACATTGCTCTTAATACATTCATAATAAAATATTATATTAATATATTAAATTAATATAACTCCTGACAAGCTTCCACTGTAAAGTACACACACAGATTTTGCCTCTCGGACAAGTTTTAATTTTAGAATGACTAAAACCACTAGAAGTGTTGGGTAAATCATGTTAATTACCACAATATCTTCATAAATCTCCAGATGGCTTTCCTCTAAACTACTTAACTGTGTGTTTCAGGTGGAATTGGTGAATCAGTTGTGATAGCCTGCCTTTTCCTTTTCTCTCTACTGCTTCCTCTTTTCAGTGTTGCTGAAATAAAAATTATTCTGCTCATGTGGCTGGACATGCTTAGAATATAGGGCAGGGTTTGTTACATTTTTCTTCCTGCAGATAGAATCTATTTTAGCTTGAATCAAGGGTCACAGAATAAAACTAATTAAGAAAATAGAGAAATACCCGTCTCTACGCTGGGGGTAGAAGCTGAATTCCCTTCTGTCATCCCTCCCACCTCTCCAGCCCATCCCCTTTCCCAGGAACCTTTACAGGCTCAGTGTCTGCCCTGCTCTTCTCTCCCAGTGCCTCGAGCCAGGTGCATTTATCCCTCTATATGATGCTTCCTGATTTTTTCTGTCTGAATAAGAATTTGCTCCTTATATTCAGACCCAGAGATTCAAAGCTTCTTGACTTCTCCCTTTTGCAGATGGCTCACAGTGAACTCATTTTCTCACTCAAACCTATTTCTATATTCCTATCTCACCCAACAGTAAACTCTTCACCTGCTTACTCATCCCAGAAGCCTGGAAAGTATCATCGATTCTTCACTCCCCATTAAATTTCATACTCTCTCTCTCACTTATCCAGTCCTGCCAGTACCATCTTCCTAATTTCCTACAAATCTGTCCTCTCCTTTACATCTGCATTGTAACCACTGCCTCATTTCAGACAACTGGCATATCTCTCCTGACATACTGTATGGCTCATAAATGGTCTCCTTTCTTCCCTTCCTGTCCTCCCCACCAATCAATCATCTGCACTGCTAACCGTGGTGGTCTTTCCAAATATAAACTGGGCTTTGTCACTTACTTACTTAAAAATCCTCAAGAGATTCATCACTGTCTACAAGTTGAAACCCAAACTTGTTGGCATGACCTGCCTGGCCTCTCCAGATGATAAATGAAGGCAGCTTCTGGCTGCTAATCTTCCTGCCAATTTTTCTCCCTCCTCTCTGCCCCCTCCCCATCTAAATACAGACCCTGAGCTCAAATTACCATTGCTTTCTTATATCCATTATCTGTACCTGTATACTTGCTGATGCCTCTCTTACTCACTCACTTTTTTCATCCTTCAGTATAGATGTGAGCTCCTCCACAAAGCCTTCCCTGATTTTCCAAAACCAGAATATGTCTCTCTGAGCTCCTCGGCAACAAGGCTGCCAGTGCTAATGAGTGTGACCTGCCACATTCTAGTGTAACTATTGGATGGTCTTCCTCTCCCCCATTAAGACTATGAGAGGTTCAATTCATAGTAACTACTCCATGAATCTTTGTTTAAAAAAATAATAATTGAACACATCTCTCTCCATTACACTGAGATGTTGCTATGTAGCTTAGTGATGCTGAATAGATGTGGATTATCCTGTCTTTTTCTGCCTACACAGATGAAGCATCTATGAAGTAGGTAGTCTAACCCATAGAAAGTTATTTTTTTCTATTTAAAATTTATTTTCAAATAGCTTTTACAGGTCTAGGTAGACATAATCATTGACAGTTTTGAAAATGTTGCCATAAAAATAACAGATGTAATATGCACATATTTTTGGGGTAAAAAAACCCATCATATTCTATACTCGCAGCTATGTTCATTATTCACAAGATAATTATCAAGAAATTGTTTTTTTGTAAGTAAAATCATTCTTCACTCATGGGAATGACTCATTTCTTTTTATATTTAAATATTAATATAATCAATCAGTGTACTGGAAATCAACGATTTAAAAAAACAATTTGTTTTTCTTTTAAAGAAATTAGAAGATATTCACAACTGTGTTTTCTGGAAAGAAAAATTCTTAAACTAGGGAATGCATCTTCTCCCTAATTCTCATTCTTAACATGCTCTACTCCATCACCATTGTAATTCAGAAGATTTTTGCTGAGCACTCTCTTAGTAGTATGGGACCAAATTAGTCTATTGCTCTAATCTACACTAGATGTTGATTAAGGTGCTTAAGAACACCAGTGAGTAAGGTGCAAAATTGTAATGTACAGAACCAAGTTTAAAAATGTTTCTAAAAATCGAATTTCATGTTATAGTAGGATGAAAGCTTTCACACACACACAGAGAGAAAAAGAGTCTATGAAATAGGACATTAAAAGAGCACAATGAAAAAAGGGAAACCAAGATAAAAAGAGTGAAAGAGGAAAATATATTTTAACAGCAGGAAATGACATGACAAAAAAAGAGAAAAAAGTATAGAAAGACAGGTCGGAGAGCTAAAAGTCAAAATTAATGACAAAAAACGAAAAGTCTGCCTTCAGAAAACTGACAAAAAAATAGAATGGACAGCAAAGGATCTTCCAATTACAAATTTAAGTTTCAATGTCCAAATATTGCTATATTTTAAGAATGTCAGGATAGTATTTGTTAGATTGCATTATTCTTTTAATTTTCTTAAACTTAGAAAGATAAGATTGTTCACTGTGGCAATTTTAAGGCACATAGTGGTCTCCGCCTGCTTTGACACAGTAGGGTCCTTTGTACCCTTTGTATCCTTAACAGCTGGGCTATGACACTACTAGTTGAGCAAGTTTTTACTTATTCTATTTTTTCTTTCTTTCTTTCTGAGGTACTTGCTCCCTCTTAAAATGTTTTCTGGGCACTTGGAAGCCAAATAATTAAGACTGCCATAAAGGTGACACCAAAATAAGGTGTACAGCTTTCTTTCCTTTTTTTTTCTTTAAATATATGTTTATTGGAGTATAACTGCTTCACAATACTGCACTAGTTGCATATAGCCTGAGAAAACCCTAGTTCAAAAAGAGTCCTGTACCCCAGTGTTCATTGCAGCACTATTTACAATAGCCAGGACATGGAAGCAACCTAAGTGTCCATCGACAGATGAATGGATAAAGATGCGTCGCATATGTACAATAGAATATTACTCAGCCATATAAAGAAATGAAATTGAGTTATTTGTAGTGAGGTGGATGGACCTAGAGTTTGTCATACAGAGTGAAGTAAGTCAGAAAGAGAAAAACAACTATCGTATGCTAACACATATATATAGAATCTAAAAAAAAAAAAAAAAAAGGTACTGATGAACCTAGGGGCAGGACAGGAATAAAGAGGTAGACATAGAAAATGGACTTGAGGACATGGGGGGAGGGGGCGGCTGGGGCAAAGTGTGAGTAGCATTGACATATATACACGACCGAATGTAAAATAGCTAGTGGGAAGCTGCTGCATAACACAACTTTCTTTTAAGTCAAATGCTGTTGCTTTACTCTCTAATCTCTAGCATTGCAGGAGTCTCAACATCTATTTTTTTTCCTGTTTTTAGTGCCTTGCTTCTGAGTCTGTTACTGATCCCTAAATATTTCAGATTTCTGCCAGATATATAAAGGCAGGCTATAAAATATAAATAAAAATATAAATATTAGCCTGGAACGTTAAAAAAAAAGTAAACTTCACAGAGCTATCTTAATAGCAGATGATAAGGTCCAAAATATAAAACACATATTCTCTCTCTCTCTTTCTGCCCCATCTCCCCCAACTAACAATGTAAGGATATAACTTTCTCATTTGGCAAAGGGATGACAAAAGTTCATGCAAAAAAAACATAAATAAATACACAACTTTGGAGCTAAAGCAAATGTGAAAAAAGATTAATTTACTATCTTTAAAAGCTTTTAATGCATCTCAACATTGTTAAGATCTTACTCATTTTGAATGCACTGTGCTAAGAGAGATAAGCCACAGGAAGCGGGATAAGATGTAGAAAAATGCACAGCAGGCCATAATATAATAAGCACTACAAGCAAAATACTCACAGAGGGTATGAAGGGTTCAAAGGAAGAAGGCATTGTAACCAGCTGGACGCATCGGGAAATCTAATAGAGGAGATGTCATTTGAGATGGGTCTGGAAGAATGGGTTGGATCTGGACGACAGAGACATCTATTGCCACTGATTCTTCAGCTTTAGGTAGGTACTCATTCTATTTTATCTGCTATTACCTTTTTGCTGGTTTCTTCTTGAATTTCTAACGTTCTGTATTAAGCCCTCCACTACATGACCTCACTGAGAATTTAATCATACAAGATTAATCACTGTCTCCTGAATAAACCAGACATTTAAAAATATCCCTTTGCCTCTACTCATAGGCTTCTCTTTCCTCACTCCATTGCTTTCTTCCCTTCCCTTGAGTAAGTTGCAAACTAGCATAGAAGACTTAGTTCACTTTCTATGTCTTGACCCTTCCCTGCATGAAAAAGTGTGTTATCTCACAGGTATTTCCAAAACTCTTTATATGTTGCTTGATTACTGTGTCTCGTATTGTATCACTTCATTTATAAGCTTGTTCCTGCAAGCAAACGATGAGATTCCTGAGGGCACGGGCCGTGATAGTCTTGTATCCTCAGGCCTGAGTCTCTCAGAGGGGAAATATTTGGTGTCTGTACGTACCCTGATGGAATCGGTTCTTGGTGCAAAAACAGTATAAGCAAATAGGACTAGGGCTTGTATACACAGCAGGTTCCCATAAGCTGCGGTCCATACTGAGAAACAGGCTGTGGACCCTCGGGTTCACCCTTCCTCTGACTGCGTGGGCCACTAACAAGAGCACACCTGGCAAGGTGAAGGTCACTTGGAAGCCCACAGCACCACGAGTAGCAGCAGCTCTCATTTCCTAGTATGTCATCCTCCATGCGTTAATCGTTTCTCTGCAGCGGCCTAAAGTGGCCCTTCATTCTCTTCAGGATCAGGGAAACACCTCCCTTGCTTTCAGCCAGTGAGAAAAAAGACTAAGACTTTCCTGGGGCTGGGAGCGGGGATTCCCTCTGCCGGAGCGTGCCATTTCTACCCCGCCTACCTGGCTGGAGACGGCCAAGGAGAAGGAGCTGGGGGACCTGGGGACACTCCACGCGCGCGTCCCCCTCCTCCAGAGAGGGGGTTGGAGCCCTGGAACCCGCTAATTAGGCTCGCACCCATTGGTCTTCCCCAGGCACCGCCGTCACCGTTATGCTAATGAGGGGCGTCTCATTGGCGGGGCCTCCGCGGCGGCCCCGCCCACGAGGAGAGCCCGTCCGCTGCGCGGGGACTCCAACCCCGGGACCCCCGGCGCCTGCGCGACGGTGCGGGGCGTCCGCCTGAGGGAACCTGCTGCCCGGAGCTGTCCTCGGAGGAGGCTCTCGATGCCCGCCGTGCGGGAAAGTGCTTCACCCTAACGCTGAGCGCACGCCCACCCCTCTCCCCTCTTTCTAGCCACCGAGCGTTTTTTCTCTTTTTTCTTTCGGGCGAAGTAACTTTTGCATTCCCGCCTCCCCCGAGTCCTGGGGACTAGAGGCGGCGCCGATCCTGGGGGCGGTTCCTTGGCAGCGTTGGTTCTTGTCAGAGCCAGACTTTTGCTCTTGGGCTGGGTTTGCATCATCCCCATCACACCCTCAGGAGAGAGGAGCCGGCCCCTTTCAGCCTCAGCTTCCGGCTGGGAGCAGACCCCCCTCCCCCATCCCAGGCCCCTTCCCCTGCTCCAGCCCGTCTCCCGCATTTCGTTAGTCCGCGCCCTCTACTCCGCAATATTTTCTTTCTCTCGTCCTCCTCGCCTCCATTCGTTGTTTTACGTTTCCCACTCTTTGAGGAAGGATGGTTGATTTGGAGAGCGAAGTGCCCCCTCTGCCTCCCAGGTACAGGTTTCGGGATTTGCTGCTAGGGGACCAAGGATGGCAGAACGACGACAGGTGAGTGGTGTGCTGCATTGTGGTTCCGTAGATACAGCTGGAAAAGGGAGGGATGGGGAGGCTGGAAGGGGAAAAGGAGGGAGAGGAGGGAAAGGAGCCAGAGGCTGGGGGAGGGAGGAAAAGGGACTCTTTGACGTGTCTCTCCATTTTGACTCTCTAGAGCAATTGCTGTAGGCAAGGAACTCTTTGCCTTTTCACTTTCTGATCCCTGCAATGTATTTGTTGCATTTATTTGTGCTTATTCTTTTGTCTATCTGTGCTTTCTTAGGGTGTGTATGAGGCTGGCGTGAGAGGTACAATTACATCCAAATGGCACGCAATATCAGTGCCAGTCAATTTTCATTTTTTTTCCTTAGGTGTTGTTAACCAAATTCGAAAATGCATCCAAGTTGATTGAAAAAGCACATTAGAAACTTAAAATCACCTGCACCCACCTGTTTACTTACTCCGTGTCAGTCTTGTTTTGATTAGGTGTCAAGACACTTGCCACTGGGAATTTCATGCTTTTTAAACATTTGAAGACGCAGGTAGACAATTGGTTTAAATATGTAACAGGTAGTTAGTGAAAATGACAGCGTTGCCAATGGAAAATACTCACTTTGAATGGGTAACTATGACTATTATTAATAATGGTGTTCGTATAGTATGATCCAACCTTTTCGTAAATAATGATAATAATATTGCTCATGTGTTTTATCTATAGCATCACTGTTTTGCCTAGTTAAACTTCTGGAATTCCTCTTGCTATGTCTTATTATTATTATTTAAAAAGCACATTTTATGTTTCATTGAATTTAGTATTTTCCAAAATAGTCATTTAGGTATCACATGCCACATTTCCTTGTGTTAAAATAATATGTGTATACTAAGTAGTCTTTCAACTCAATTGAAATGTTTCCTTAAAGTTCAGTTTGGTATATATGTTCTACTTTAATTGCATAAAAGATCCATTATTGGTCCCATTCAGAATCTCTTGTTCAACCACTGGGAAATACCTTCCTTCCTCTCCTTCCCATCTCAGCTCTCAATACCAACCCCTACCCTACACACAGGGGATTTTATCTTGAGCATCAATTGTGGACTTCTTCTTTGGTCTCATGTTAGTAATTTAAAGGGGTATGGATGTTTTGTAGAGGATAATATTTCAGTTCAATCTCTTCTTTTTAGGCAAAAACATATATATTGGTAAAAAATTAAAGAACAAATACCAATTCATGAGTATGCTTGGAATGTAAGGTGTTCTGGTTGACTGAAGATGAAGAAAAGAATATTTAAACAGATTTCAATGCTAACTGACATTTAGATAAACTATATTAACTTAGCTCAATGGCTCTTGAAGTACAGTGAGGTGTTCATCGTAATTGGATCTGTATTTGTTACTTCAGGAGGTCAGGATCATCGTGTAGAATAGAAATCCTCATTGTAAAAGTGTGAGCTGGACTGAGCACATGGAGTACATATTTTGGACGTGGTGGTGGTAGCACTGTTTGTTTGTTTTCTTTTAGCATCGTATCCCAGATACTAATTGTTCATGTGGTTGCCTTCACTTTTCTAGGGGTGCTGCAGTTATATTTCAGGAATTAAGAAGTTTGGTTAGTTGACTGCTTCCTAAATGAGTCATTGCTATGTTAAAAAAAAGTTTTGCACGTTTATTTAAAATACGTATTATAATGAAAGTTTATGCTAGACCAACTTTAACTTTAAAATTAGGCCATATGTACTGTTAAAATGAGGTATTGTTACTGAACCAAACGTGGTGGGTCCACTTTAAAGGTAATTTTGTGGCTCGGCGAAAACTTAGTTTTGGTTCTATTAGTTGTCCATCTTCGAAGACAAGAGCCTTTGATTAATAGGGACCCAGGGCCTCCCTGGTGGCGCAAGTGGTTGAGAGTCCGCCTGCCGATGCAGGGGATACGGGTTCGTGCCCCGGTCTGGGAGGATCCCATATGCCGCGGAGCGGCTGGGCCCGTGAGCCATGGCCGCTGAGCCTGCGCGTCCGGAGCCTGCGCGTCCGGAGCCTGCGCGTCCGGAGCCTGTGCTCCGCAACGGGGGAGGCCACAACAGTGAGAGGCCCTCATACCGCAAAAAAAAAAAAAAAAAAAAAGAAATAGGGACCCAGGTTTCAATCCTATGCTTATTTCTTCACTACCTGAGTGGCCTTGGGCAAGTCATTCAGCCATTATGAAATTCAGTAACCTTATTTCTGTAAGATATTTCTGTAAAACTAACACTTAGTTGGTACTAAGTACTTGGCTAGTGCTATATGTTAACTATGCTATATGTTATATGCTTATATGTATGTGTGTGGATAACATATATATATATATATAAACACATGTATATGTTAACTTATGATATGTGTTATCTCAGTCGATCCTCACATAGTCCCTGAATTGTAGGTAATTATTTTAAGGACTAGGAAACTCAGTTTCTGGGAAATTAAATACTTGTGTTGGTGATATATCTTACAAGTGTAAAGATGACTTTGTGACTGAAATTACTCAAGAAGCTCCGAAGTTCCCTCCACTTAATTAAATTTGAATTTATAAGAATAATTTTACAGCATCTAGCATAGGTGAGGTGCTCTTAATGTTAGTTCTCTTCTTCACCTATGACTCAAAGTTTGCAACTTTAAAAATTTTCTTCAGAATCTTAAATTAATATGCAATAAGTAAAGTCTTCTCTTTTGTCTTTAGTATTGTCACAGATTCCTCTTTGCAATTAAGGCTGAATAGCAATCTTATTCTACTCAGTTATCTTGTGGACTCAATTCCTGCAGAGTTGAGGAGGAAGCAGTCTTTCATACAGGAATATGTAGACAATTTCTAACAACAGATGCATCTACTGCTCTGCCCATGGTCTCTGGATATTTTCTATGAACACCCTCTGCCTGTCTGAGGTTTTTTGTTTGTTTTCTCCTAGCCTCAGGTGCACACCAGGGCCTCTTGGAGAGCAAGGCAGAAGTGCCACTGAGTAAATATGGATTTGTTAGACAAATACCTTAGCCTCCTAGTTCCTTGCTTGGGACCATTCTGGAGCATGTTCTCTACACTGTGTCCAATGGGACTCAGCTCTAGCTGGCTCACGGTGATAACTGGCTTGGTACTGCGAGTTTATTGGCTTCCTCCCCCCTCTCCCTAACTGGTATTTTCTGTATCATTTCCCAAATACGCTATTTAGGCTTCAGTCCTTAACTCAAGGTCTTCTTCTGGGGGAATCTGGATCAGGATGGAAACCTTCCCCATCTAGAGTCACATCCTAGAAATGACGGGGGAATTAGATGATAGGAAAGTAGACCTGTTCTACCCCGCCCTTCATTTTAAGAATTTTAAATTCAATCTTAGTAGGATATGTTGGGCTGGCATGTGAAAATGAGTGAGGCCTATCACTGCTGTGTGAAAGGGTATTGTTACAGAGGGAATATTGGTGGGTCTACCAGGGTACAGGAAGTGTGTACTCCACACCGTAGATTGTGAACTAGCCTCGGATAGTTCACTTACGTTTATGTTGTACCGCCTTTTGGTAGGGAAACAGACGCACACTTAAAATACATGCAATATGTATGTATATGTATAATGTATATGTGATAGATCTGTATTCTATGTGACATATATGGAATGACTATGTAACGTATAGGTCAGTGCGTCCTTACATAATTACCTCTCCCTTATTTGCATTCTGGTATCCTGTTCTAAGTAGCACGGAAGGGAAAAGAGTTAGAGCAGTGAAGATAATTTAGCATAGGAATAACATTAGTTCTGGGAGGCCATGAATAAGTTTGAGAGTTGCTAAATGCCAACACTGCTTATGCCTTAGGGATGTCTGTTGTATATATAATGCGTGTTTACTTTTTTGGCATCCTGAATAGAACACAAAAATCTAATTTAAATGGTTTGTATAATATTTCTTTAATGGTCATTTATCCAATCAGCTAATGTTTGAATACATGTACATCTGAGGGCCTCATTAAGTTAGGCTTTGGGAAGAATATAAGAAAGAATATGAAACAGGGCTTGATCAGGAGGTGTTCACAGATATAATTAGAGGTGAATTTTCCCCCAGAATGTTGAAAGTATTGCTTATGTTATGATGATATCCTTGCAGAATTTCTGTTTTAAGACTGTCAAGAAGAGCATCCAGCATTTGTAGATAGGATATTCAGGGTTGGCTTGAAAATACAGTAGCTAAAATCACTATATTAGAGATGGCTCAAAATCTTAATATACTTTGAATTTAATATTTAGCATACTTAATATCATCAAAGTTACTCTATGATTGAAACCAATATGAGTAGAGATAGAATTTAACTGATCTTATATGGGAGCCATTCTGTAATATGTAAAATCTTTGTAGTGTTACAATACTTTTGTTTTCTATTTTAATGTTTCTAAAATTCATAAAGCAATAAAAATTTAGAATATTCTCTTCCAGTTAAAGGTTGGTAAATTTCAGGTTTTAAATGCCTTTCGGCAGTTAGGACAAGCCTTTCTCATCCTTCATCATGACTCAGTAATTTTAAAGTTTGGAACACAATGCACTTGATGTGGATAAATTATCACAGCTGTGGACAAATTACTGTTAATGGACAATTCTCAGTTGCAGTCATATCGGAATAGGCCATTTATTTAATTAGCATTATTCTGGTTTTCAGATATTTGGTCAGGTGTTGCAACTCCGGTAATTTTAAGTATATCTTTCATGTTTTGTAGGTGGAATTTAAAAGTAATGCAAGCAAGTCACCTAATGCATTGTAGTAATTGAAAACATAAAAGAATTGAACAAAGGGTACAGTTCAATTGATTAATAGTTTAAGAAGTATTTATAAAATAGGGGGAATGTTGGATAGCTTTTGGAGTATGTGTAAGTTTAGTTATCATACAATGAAAATATGCAATATGACTTTATATAATCAAATTGAATTGGGAAAATGGGTTTTGGATTGGCATCTGGCACATTTATGTGTTACCAATTTTATCTTTCTTATTAAATTATATATTATTTTGAAAAGTAGTCATTTAATATAAAGTTCTTATTCTAAGATTTTATGTTCAGGTCAGTAAATATACTTTTAAAATATTTTAAGTGTTATTAAAAAGAATGAAATATTATTTTTACTGTTTAATTATATAGTGGAACCAACCATGCATATGCAATATCTATAAAAATGATTTAAGCATTTGTTATCAGAAAACCCAGATTATTCAGTGCCTTTTAGCACTATTATATTAAGAGAAATCTCCTTGAATAAGGCAATAAAAAATTACCTACTGCTGAAGTAGGTAATGGTGCAAAAATTGACTCTACATATATATATATAAAATATATAAAATGCAGAGAAAAATGTAGTATAATAATTATTATTTTTCAATAGTTACCAATAATTCAGACATTCATATTTTATATAAAAACATATGATTTTTTCTTTTTACCTACTGTAATTAATAAAATTGAAATATGGCTTTTCAAATTTATTGGAATTTAAAGTTTGATTCCATTTAACCACTCTTATATATCCACTTTTTGTATATGGTTACTTAATTGTAATATCTCTTCTGTGAGTATTACACTTTTCTCAAGATACCTCTATGTATAATAAATCTTGGGTGAAGGAAGTTGGAATGTAGCAATTTCATTTTCCACATAAGGTATGTGACATTTTAAGGAGATTAAACTTTCTACTAAACAGCTTCTCCACTGCAGCTTCAAGTTAGTCTTGAGGACGGGTAGAAAGACATAAATCCAGATGGATGACCAAGAAAATGATTTCAGCTAACTTATTGTTTTATCAGAATTAACATACTTTTTTCCTTCTCTGTTACTAATGTAACTCAACTTCTGCAAAAATAGATTTGAAAGGTAGTAAGATAAGTAATACAAATGAAAGCTTATTTTGGTCTTCATTATTGGTACAAAATAAAAATTAACAATATCTTTAGTCATCACGTGTACCTGTACTAGGTTAATAGTGAATGCGATACTTTTATTGGCTTTTTCAAATCATGCTCTTGTAGAGATGTGGGTGGACCTAGAGACTGTCATACAAAGTGAAGTAAGTCAAAAAGAGAAAAACAAATATCGTATATTAACACATATATGTGGAATCTAGAAAAATGGTACAGATGAACCGGTTTGCAAGGCAGAAATAGAGACACAGATGTAGAGAACAAACGTATGGACGCCAAGGGGGAAAGAGGGGGATGAATTGGGATATTATACTTATATGCACTAATATGTATAAAATAGATAAGTAATGAGAACCTGCTGTATAACACAAGGAACTCCACTTCATTTCATTGGACAGTAGAAACTAACACAACATTGTAAAACAACTATACCCCCCCCCAAAAAAAAAGAAAAAAAATCATGCTCTTGTTTATCGTTTATATGTTTATATATCATTTTGTCATTGATGGTTCATCTGCTTTTATTAGTGTATTTATGTATTGCCAACGTTGTCTTACTTATGTGCCATGCTTGTCCAAGTTGCCTTTAGAAAATGAAACAGGAAGAAATACATTTTACAGTGAAATTTAACCAGCAGCTTTGTATATTTATAGTGTGAAATTTAATAAGGGTGGCCTTTTCTGAGCTGTATTTAATACCTTCAATCAAGACGTCTTTAAACTAATGCTTTTCCTGAGTCTTAAGTTGCTAATTTAAAATTTCTCAGTAAAAGTAGACAAAACAATAGGTAATAATCCAGAAGGACAATTACTTTTACTCTTTGACAATTTTTGACTGCATATGGGATTTTTTTTTAATAGGTCATGATTTTTTTTTTCACAAGTATCTTAATCATTAGACAGCAATCAAGCTACAATTTAAGAGAAAACTACTTGGAGAACAGAGTAAAAAGAAAAAGGTGCATCTGTAGCACTGAGAAAATCTCAACCTCAGTACAAATTCAAACTGGCTGTGAGGAGTTGTAAAAACTAGGATGTGAGTGAAGTGGGTGGTGGGCGGGGACTTGGAGTCCCCTTTCATACTGAGTGAACCTCCCAAGTAGAGTGGATAAGATATTCTGAACCAGAAACTTCTTTCTGGTAGTCATGGTGGTGGTATGTAAGGTTTTTAAAGTTTTAAACAAATGACCAAACTTTATGAACAAATTATAAAGACCGAGCATAGATATTTTACCATTGCAATTCAATAAAATATAGAACATTGTTAATCTGTCAAACATTTAATATAATCCATATTAAATATTTATACCTAATACACACTTATAATGATTATTATACTTCGATTCTAATTAACATAGAAATGAAGAAATTTGCCACATTTTAGTATATGTGCTGCTGAAGCGAGCACTAAATTTGCCACATTTTGCAATCTTGAGCTTTACTTTTCCAGCCAAATCACATTATTAGTTTTCTTTCACCTAAAACAATCATTAATATTGATAACTTTTCTAATATTCTGTATTAGGTCACTTGTTTTGTTATACACTCATGTATTACAGAGCATAGGCTATGGTTCCTTAGGAGCTGAGGTTACCTTGTATTCCCAACCATCGCTCCAACCCAAATCTTTGTTCGTGTATGTTTGGCCTCATAATTTGTTACAGTGTCTGGGTATTGCATGACCCTGAGCCACTGTGATATTTGACTGCATATTGCTCATGTGCAAGAGTGACCATATACATGCTTGCAGAAGATAAATAAAAACCCAGGCGTTGTGAAGGCAAGAAAGTGCTGTAAGAATGGCATTGGGTCCTTCATATCTGATCATCTGGAAGCAGAAGAGTGAATTCAAAATATCTGACCTTGATTCCTCAATAACCAGAACTAGATTCTCTTAAGGAGAATCTGAGATGTAGTATAATTTCAAGGGAAGGAAGAATCACTGCACATACTCGGAAAAGTAAATCATTTGTGTAAACTGAGTGCTCCAGTGGTATTAGATTGACCTGTCCTCTTTGGTTGGGATGTGGGGATGGGTTTGGAGTTGGGAAAGGGATTTGGTAGAGGCTGGAAAGTCCTGGTCACCTGAAAGGAGTAGGGGGGACATACTCTTGCGGATTCTGAGAAGAGGATCTGCGGAAAAGGGAGACAGGGGACAGTGAGATTTCTCTCCCCGATTTTGTCTTGGATTGATCATATTTATCTTGTCTTTTTTTGACAAATAGAAGCAGTGAAGGGAAGTAAAACAGAAACCTAGGCTGCCAAGCTTGGCTGGTCTCTAGGGCACTGTTGCCTGGCATCAAGTCTCAACTCTTGGACCCCTTTCCTGTTCAGACTCTTAACTGGGCCTCTCTTTGGACTGTGCTTTAGTCCTCTCAGCATTACTGCAATTATGCCACGGCTTTAAAGAGTGAGAATCATTTCCCTCTGTGTGCGCCTTTCTTAAACTCAGAGTTGTATTATTTCTACTTTTCATACTATGTATGTGCAAGAAATGGACTTTGCACACAAAGCCAAAAACCAGTGAATCTAAGGACTAAAGGACATCTTGTTCTTGGCTGTCTTGCAGTGGACCTTGCACAGAAACAGAATGATGAATTATTACGGGGGCACACTTAGCCCATCTTGTAAAGCACTGTGTGAATAGGGATAAAAGTGGATGAACACATTTCAACCTCATTTAACTCCCTGTGGGAAGACTTGCAGATAGTCCACATTTTGCAAACAACCAGTTATTAACAAGAGGGACCAGATGTGTGGTTTAATAATGGACAGGCTGCTGTGTCAGGTCTGTCAAAAATTGAAATACCACTCTATCCCCTAGGAATCGGATCTGGTGATTAGTAAGCAGCACAAGTTCCAGTCAAGAGTGATGGCAATGACTTTAGTCACGACCACACTGTGTGATGATGACACTGGCAAATTGTAGATGGAAGCTTTTGTAAGATGTTTCTATTTCTTGCTTATCTCTCCACAAGAGTTCCTGTGCTATTCCACCTCTTTACTGAAAATACAGAAGAAGAAGTGAAAATAGGTGATGATATTGAAGAAGGTATAGAATGCCACACATTGTTCTAAGCATGTCCCATGTATTATTTCATTGAATCTTCACACCAGCTCTTAGGAATCTGGTATCCTTCCTTTCTTACAGATGAATGTCCTGAGGTACAGAAATTCATGACTTGTTCCAAGTTACATAATCCTAAGAGCTAGAACCAGAATCTAATTATTATGCCTACCCCCTATGTTTACAACTAAACAGATGTGGTTTAATGCTATGAAATAACAGAAAGAACAAAATGCAAACAAATGTGAATGCTTTGGAAGGTAGAAGAATCACATAGCATCTGCATCCCTTTAGGTTAGCATCACAATGAGTAACTCGAGGAAAGTTATGGAATTTTTGATGTTGGTAATATTTTCTGGGAGAAAATAATTTTTCCCCTCTCCATATAGAGCATTGTTCTTTTGACAGTCTGAAGAAAGTGGATTGAAATAGGAAATTAGTGAAACAAACAAAGGAGAGATTTTGTTTATTTAAATATTTATTTATTTATAGTAGAAATAGGCTAAAGGTAATTGATATCCCAGGAGTCACAACAATTCACAACAATTACCTTTCTTTTGATATGGCTAGGGTTTTTTTTTTTATGTTTCTCAGTAGAACTTTGGGGTTTTCTACTTATACTTCTACTCCCTAAGGTATTTGTACCCACCTGAAATTCATTTTTCTCAATAATTGTGCTGGTGATCATGAAAATCCTCTTGCAGAGATGTTATGACATCTAAATGTGGTAATGTCAAATTACTTGATGGAGGCCTTAACATTTAGGTGTACCTATTAGTATGTTTCACCTGTTCCAAAAAAGATTTGCAATGGTTCACATAAATATGTGCAATAGCATAAATAGAAAAAAATAGCTGAAGAAAAATATAATAAGGGGTTAAAAATGAATCAAGTGTAGAGTTGGTACACAATATGAATTCCATGAGTTCCTATGTAGTTACCAGAGATGGACCACAGAGTTACAGCAAAGACATGATCGGTCACATAAGATGAGAAATAAACCAGCAGTTCAGGAGAAATACAGTTTTCCTTGGTGTTCAAATTGAAAGGACATTGGTCCTGTGGATCTTGGTTAGTGTACAATATCCTCACCCACTTTCCTGTCATAAAAGAAGAGCAAATTTCATAAGACTTTTGTGACATCTCACTGTCAGATGCTGATATAACTAGAAAGAATTATTCACTTAAAGTAGATCTACAGGACACACATACATGTATTTCAGATACATATTTTAGGACAAAAAAAGAGAGAAACTCCTGAAGTTACTTAGTCTTTCATGTAATCTTACTTAAAAACTTTTTTTATATAGATGGCTTTGATTAATAATTAAGAATGCAAAGAGTTTAGGGTTATATTCTTCGTTGTGAACCTGAAGTATAAATGTACTCAATAGTGGGTAGGATGACTCACTTCATGGAGAATCTACCAAGATTCTAACCAAAACACAAGACTGAATTGTAGTTATTCTCACCTCCTCACAAAGGTTAGATTAATTCATTTATTTTCCCACAAATACCTAAAGTAAATATCATACAATTTAACATTATATAAAGACTTTGTAAATATCCTGAATTTAGTTATTTATATAGCCCTATATATCTTCATATACATAGAGATATATATTAAGCACATAATTTTTATAGCAGACTTCTGGTTGCTAATTAGTGGATACAAATAACCTCAAACTAGAATATTTTTTCAGTTTATCCATCATCACCAATATCATTATAATCCTCCAGAATTCTGCATTTCAAAACTCACAATAGTTTTGTATTATTTTTTCAGCTTGCTTTTTTAGTTAGTTCTTGATCTCCATCTATTCTTTTTTGATAGCATTTCATTCCTTCTTATTTAAATTAATATAGCTCTTGCTAGCATGCTTCATTGTTCCAAGCCTGTTCTTTGCACCCCACCTCCAATAATCTCCATGGCCAGCTCAAGTCTCATTCAACTTAAGCATTTTCATCAGAATCTTCTTAACATAATTTTAACATAATATTCATGTCACTGATGCTTATCATGTAAAATTTGAAATGCTCAGCCCAGTATTCAATGTTCTTCATTAACTGACTCCTCCATTAATTTTTTTTTTTTCCTGAAAACACATTTCTAATGTCTTCAAACTGCAGGCCCAGTTTTTTCTTTTAAATAAGTCAATTTATTTAAACTAAAACAAACAATTCACCCATTTCTCCTACTCCCTCTCCCAGCCTCTGCAACCACCAATCTATTCTTTGTATCTATGAGCTTTTTCTTTTTAAAAAAACTTATTATTTTTTTAGATTCCACATGAAAGAGAGATCGTATTTTATTTGTCTTTCTCTGTCTGACTTATTTCACTTAGCAGAATGCCCTCGAGATCCATCTGACACCATTTTGGTGTCAGATTCAAAATGATCACCAAGGCTTATGTCAAGGGCCTTACCGCCTCTGTTTTCTTCTAGGAGTTTTATAGTTTTAGGTCTTATGTTTAAGTCTATAATCCACTTTGAGTTAACTTTTTGCATGGTGTAATATCGTTGTCCATTTTCATTCTTTTCAATGAGGCTCCCCAATTTTCCCAACACAATTTGTAACAAATGGCAAGATTTCACTTTTTTTTTAGCTGAAATATATATGTATATATACACACACACACATATATATTTGATGCACTTTCTTTATTCATTCATCCATCAAGGGACTCCTAGGTTGTTTCTATATCTTGGCTATTATAAATAATATTGCTATGAACATAGGGTTGCATATATCTTTTTGAGTTAGTGTTTTCTTGTTTTCAGATAAATACCCACAAGTGGAATTGCTGGATCATATCATAGTTCTATTTTTAAATTTTTGAAGAATTTTATAGTGTTTTCCATGGGACTGCACCAATTTACATTCCCATTAGCAGTGCACGAGGGTTCCCTTTTCTTCAAAACCTCTCCAACAGTTGTTATTTGTTATTTTGATAATAGCCATTCTGACAGGTGTGAAGTGATATCTCACTGTGATTTAATTTTTTTGAATTTTATTTTATTTTATTTTTTATACAGCAGGTCCTTATTAGTTATCTATTTTATACATATTAATGTATACATGTCAATCCCATCTCCCAATTCATCCCACCACCACCACCACCACCACCCCATTCACTGTGGTTTTGTTTAACTTTTTCCTGATGATTAATGATGCTGAGCATCTTGCCTTGGCCTTTTGGTCGTCTGTATGTCTTTTTGAAAAAAATGTCTATTCAGATTTTCTGTCCATATTTAAAATCAGATTGCTTGCTTTTTTGCTATTGAGTTGTATGAATTCTTTATATATTTTGGATATCAGTCCCTTATCAGATTTATCAGTTGCAAATATTTTCTCCTATTTGGTAGGCAGCCTTTTCAGTTTGTTGATGGTTTCCTTTCCTGTGTAGAAGCTTTTTAGTTTGAAGTAGTCCCACTTATTTAGTTTTGCTTTTGTTGCTTTTGCTTTTGGTGTCAGATTCAAAGTGATCACCAAGGCCTATGTCAAGACCTTACCACCTATGGTTTCTTCTAGGAGGTTCATAGTTTCAGGTCTTATGTTTAAGTCTTTAATCCACTTTGAGTTAATTTTTTGCATGGTGTAATATCATTGTCCAGTTTCATTCTTTTCATCGTGGCTGCCTAATTTCCCCAACACCATTTATTGAAGAGACTGTCCTTGCCCTAACTGTGTATTATTGCCTCCTTTGTTGTAAACTAATTGAACATATATACATGGGTTTATTTTTGGGTTCCCTATTCTGTTCCATCTATCTAGCGTCTGTTTTTGTTTTGTTTTGTTTTTTGTTTTTGTTTTGTTTTTGTTTGTTTTTTGCGGTACGCGGGCCTCTCACTGTTGTGGTCTCTCCCGTTGTGGAGCACGGGCTCCGGACGTGCAGGCTCAGCGGCCATGGCTCACGGGCCCAGCTGCTCCGCGGCATGTGGGATCTTCCTGGACCCGGGCATGAACCCGTGTCCCCTGCATTGGCAGGTGGACTCTCAACCACTGCGCCACCAGGGAAGCCCTAGTGTCTGTTTTTATACTAATACCTTACTCTTTTGATTACTATAGCTTTGTAACATAGTTTGGCATCAGAGAGCATGTTGCCTCCAGCTTTGTTCTTATTTCTCAAGATTGCTTTGGCTATTTGGGGTCTTTTATGATTCCATATAAATTTTAGGGTTGTTTGTTCTATTTCTGTGAAAAAACACCATTGGAATCTTGATAGGGATTGCATTGAGTCTCTAGATTACCTTGGGTGGTATGGACATTTTAACAATGTTAATTCTTCCAGTCTATGAGCACATAATATCTTCATTAATTTTTCCTAAACTGCTTTTTGAAATTTAGTCATTGTAGTTACTCACAGAAATCACTCCCCACCTCCCATGCTGATATCCACTTCATTGCCTTTGCTGGTATCACACCACGTTCTGAGGCTTCCTGGCATCTCTTCCTGTTCACGTCATCCCCCTGCTTCATGATTGGACCCAAAACCAAACACAGAGCCAGAGTTACTAATGAAATCTTTGAAATCACTCAGGCTATTCAATATATTTTACATATCATGATGTTGTTTTACAATTACTCACATGTTATTTCAGGTATAACATATAACTTTCTAGGGAAAAAGTCATGTCTTCAATTTATTTTGGATCTTCCTATATTGTTTAACACATGTGGTTTACACAAAGGCTCCAAGAATTTTAACTCTGTAATATAAGGAAGATATTTTTTAAAGAAAAAAAAGTCACAGCTATGAATATATATGTGCACCACATACATACATATATACATTATTATAATAAAAGTAGAAGATCATTTGAATTTGAGATGTTTTTCTCCATGGAAACAAAATAGTTTTTTAAAGCTCCTTCTAAACCCAGGTATGTAGTTTAAATCATTTGACTTGAAAATGCCATTCCCACTTCTAGTTTAATATTCACAAGAAGCTTTCCTTTCAAAAAGGCAAAGCAGAATGTGCTTCAGTCCATAATTCATACAGTGACAGTTCAAATGACTGTTAAAGTGAATTCTGAATTTTACATATAGGGCTGCTCAGTGAAAGCCATCAGTCTGCTTGACAGCCAGCAGTGCCATTGTCCAAGAGACTTGTGGAGGTGTTGAAAAGATCAGATAGGTAATGGTAGTAATACTTATATAATTGGGATGAACAGAAGGAATTCTTTTGGTCTTAAATAGTATAAAAAAAAGTTTTTTTTTTATTGAGGAATGGTGCTTATAATAGTTGAGTATGTTTAATTTTGCAGTGTTAGTGTGAATAGAATGATTTTCTAGAGGAATAAAAAATATGTGAAATATATCAGTGACAGTTATCTAACATGTTCCAAGTCTTAGAATAGAAGGAGGCAGATTCTTCCAAAACATGTATATTCCAATTATTATTCTATTTACCGAGTCAGATCTTTACCTGCTCTTTTTGTCCAATGGAATGAACACTTTTGATTTCACTTCATTCTCCTTTTCAGTATCAGAAAGAAACTTATAATACATCTCTTTACCACATGGCAGGTAGGAGAGAAACAAACTCTAGTCACTTACAGAAATATATAATTAAGTGTGTTTTTTTTAAAAAAGACTAATTAACATGTTCATTATAAAGTTGCTCTGACTTGCTGATTCTGTTCCTCCTACTACATATTCCAAGAAATGTCTCCTTTTAGTAAACCTGTATAATAAAGTGAGGGGAAGTTCCTCTGTGCATCTCAAATTGTGTTCACATTGAACTTATGCCTGCTACCATATGAGTTAGGATGATGTATGCGAGGTACTTGAATGATACAATCCCACGCTCATACCATCCTTGAGCTTATATTGTGTGGGAGACATAAGACATGCAAAATAACTCCCATAAAGTAGAACATGGTACAAGGGACAGTATTATGGGAGTATTAGAAAGAGCTTCTTGGAGAGTTTTAGAAAGGAAATTTTATATATTAGGATTCATGTATTAGACATAAAGTAGTAATGGCTAGCCCAAAGGTATGGTGGGTCTTCCATGGGGCATGTTCTAGGAAAAGATTCAGTAAGTAGACTAGATTGGACATAGTATAGGATACTTGTGGATCAATAATGGATATCAGTAGTTTGGGGGAAGACTGTAGGAGAACTTATATTGCCAAATTGAAGAGTGTGATTTTTTTTTTCTCTAGACTGTGGGGAATTATTGAAAGGTTTTGAATAAGAAAGTGGCGTGATTAAAATTGTAGCTTTAGAAACTATTGGAAGAGTAGGGAATTCATTAAGCTAGTTTAATGGGATAAAAGAGGTAGAGCAGTGATAGTGAAAAATGCCCCCCCCCAAAAAAAATTCAATAAAATACTTTGGAAGTGTCATTAACAAATGTGAAAGTGGATTGGGGTGAAGAATATCAATGTTGTGAAATGAGAGGAAATATGAAAAGAGGATCAATTTGGGTTAGTGTTTGTCATGTTTGTGCAATGCAACTTGACACTATTCACTGGGGTTATAAATTCTAGGGAGCAAAATCTCTAGTATCTAATTATGCCTTGCAAAACACCCAAGGAAGGTGCTCTTTAATATACACATTTTCATTATTGATAAAATTGAATTCAATTCATCAAGCAATAGTTAAGGCCTGACCATGAATTGTGGTCTGTGTTAAGCCTCTGAAAACAAAGAATAAGGTGTTCCCACCTTCATTTATCTTAGAAAGGAGAGAAGGACAAATAAACAAGCAATTATTGTGTAGCATACTACATAAAAAAAAAAGTATGAGCAAATTGTGGAGCTAGCACAGGGGAAAAAGAATTATGTGATGATATTATGTACATTAATACATAAAAAGCTATTATCTTGTATTTAATCCTTTTAAGATGTATTGGTTTTGTATTCTTCACAACATGTATGGAAAGGTAAACCAATCTCATGTTGCATTTTATAGGCAGAAACTCAACTAAAGATAAT
The DNA here is from genome assembly GCF_025265405.1 of Mesoplodon densirostris. Lineage (NCBI taxonomy): Eukaryota > Metazoa > Chordata > Mammalia > Artiodactyla > Ziphiidae > Mesoplodon > Mesoplodon densirostris. The sequence continues at coordinate 187,579,296 of NC_082662.1, read as the reverse complement.
TTATTTTTATTTTTTTCTTCTATTTTTTATTGAGGTATAGTTCATTTACTATATTATGTTAGTTTCATGTGTACAGCATAGCAATTCAGTTATACATTCAGTTATACATATGTATATATCTATTCTTCTTCACATTCTCTTCCATTGTAGGTTATTACAAGATATTAAGTAGAGTTCCCTGTGCTATACAGTAGGTCCTTGTTGGTTACATATTTTATATATAGTAGTGTGTATATGTTAATCCCAACCTCCTAATTTATCCCTCCCCCACCCCCCTCTCCTTTTTGGGAACCATAGGTTTGTTTTCTATGTCTGTCTGTGAGTCTATTTCTTCAACTAAAGAGAATTTAAATGCCTGACACAATAGCAGAAAGTCTCTATTCTCTCAGTGGCAAATCCTAGAAAACCCAGCTAAGATACATGCAATAAAACAAGATGTCTGGAACTACTATAGTTTCAGAGTTGAATTTAGACCCCAGGATATGTCTGTTTTCTCCATGGCTTCCATTGACATTTGTTACTCTATCTCTGTCTCCTGGAGCTTGTCCCCTTGGTCCCTGAATGGCTCTTCTGGTTCCAGTGACAAAGTCAAGAGGTAGAGAAAAGAATTGTCCTTGTATTAAGCCCTTCTTTAAAGTGAGAAAAGCATTGCCAGAGGCATCCTGACAGATATGTTCTCATGTGCTGTTGGCTGGAGTTGCTTTGGGCTGTGCCCAAACCAAAACATGGCCAGAGCAATGAGACCTCTGGGGCTGGAGGCGGACTCAGCCTCCTCTGAAGAACTTTGCCACTTCAAGGTGTGCAAACAAAATCAGGTTTGTTTATGGGGAAAAAATATATGTGTGTGTTGGTGGGTGGGTGAGGAGGGATGGAGGTTAGGCAAGTGATATGGCTATTTGTGTGGGGAACCCATAATTCCAATTCTAAGTATAATTCTAAGTCTAATTCTTTAACTGTTTGATTGTTTGCCTTCATTTCTGAGCAGTTCTCAGAGGAAATTGTAATCTCAGCAGGTATCTTAAGTCTTCTCTTGATAAACAGAATGGTCTAATATGGGAAGGTTCTTAAATTCCCTTATGAAAATTATAATGTTATAAGTACTTCCCTGGCGGTCCAAGGTTAAGACTCTGCACTTCCACTACAGGGGGCATGGGTTCGATCCCTGGTCCTGAACTAAGATACTGCACGCTGCACAGTGCGGCCAAAAAACCAAAACAAAACAAACAAGACAATTATAATGTTATAAACACTGCACTAACCTGTAACTGGGCCCTTTGGAAAATTGTGAGCCACTGTAAATCATCCCTATGTTATGGTAGTTAACGGGTCTTGAGAGTGGAAAACTTCTTTATACAGAATCACCATTTAATCATATAGGTGTTGAGGAAGTTTTGGTATTTTTGGTGCTGATAGTAGATAATAAGGAAGGGAATACAGATATATGGATAGATAGATCTATATCTATATCTATATATAATATAGATATATGAGGTATAGCTGAGGTGAATGCTTCCTTACTGCCAGATGATATTACTCAAAATATCAATTTAGAAGCAGGAGCTTTGTTTTATCTAAAATTTTAAAGTAGACCAACCACACCAACCCCCCTCACTGAAAGTTCATTCTTTACCTGAAAAAACACATCCTACATTATCTGGAAGAGCAGTGGAGAGACGGAAGGTCCTGCCAGGTTACGGGGAAACAGGTGGGCTGAACTCTGCCAGGGAGAGGTCAGGTTGATGTGACCTCCCTTCCTCCCCTCTAGCTCAGCCTTCCCAACTGGCACCCTTCAGAATCCTGGAGGGTGAGGGACAGGGGTCACTTCTTGGCAGCTTCTGCCTGGGCTGCCAAATCTGCCTCTTTCTGAGCAGCCAGGAGCAGGGCTCGCTCCTTCAAGGCTCTCTCCTTCTGGAAAGCTGCCAGCTCTTCAGAATGGAGGTCCTTCACCACACAAATGCCCAGGGACTGGGCAGATCCAATGATGGAGAGGACGGGGCACGTCCTGCAGGGCAAAGGCGTTATCCTGAGCTTTGACGCCGGCGATCTCCTACACATGCTTCAGTGGCACCAGGCCTGCCATTTCTTTCCCTGTGTGTGGGGCCCCCTTCTCAATCCCAGAAGCTGCCTCCAGGAAGTAGGAAGCAGTGGGTTGGCCAATTTTGATTTCAAATGCCCTGTTAGGCTTCACAAAAATCTTGGTAGGCAGAGAAATGCCTTCTTTGATGTCCTTGGTCTTCTCATTGAACTCCTTACAGAACTGGTTGACAGAAACGCCTTGCTGACCCAGGACGGGGCCTGGCGGTGGCCCGGGCCGATGGTCTAGATCATGCCGCTGACCTCAGGCTTCCTGAGGGCCTGAGTGGCCTGGCTTAGCCTTGACATGATGTGGAGTTCCCGGCCTTAGTTCATTTCAGGTCTACAGCAAGGAGGAAGTGGTGGGGAGGAAGACGGGGGGGACAGGGACACCTTCTAAAACCTGCACTGGCCTGCATCCCAGTGACTACAGCACTTTATCTCTTTCTTGGAACAAGTCATCTGACAATTATAATATGTTCTTCTCATTAATAAATCTGGGGTCTTGCAGTAGCAGGCATCTCTTGATCACGTATGGCAGGTGTGGAATTTTTATATAGTTCCTTTTATAATTTTGCTGATCTGGCATATTTAAGATGAATTATGAGAAAGAGGGACCATCACTGATCAGGTAATGCTTGAAAAGAAGTAGTGCACTTAGACTTATTCCTTTTAATATCTTCTTTAACATTTTGGTGATTTCCCAAATCTAGCGGGCCATGCTGTTTTTAAAACAACAGTGGCTACAAAAATGTTTTCTCTGGTATAGGAATGAGGACAGAAAAGTTGCTCTGTGCTGGTAGCAACAAAAATGGAAAAGATGAACAAATCACACATAGACCTTGACTGCTAGTAAAAGCTAATGATGTAAATGAATAATAGTCAGGTTTTTATTATTTCAAGTAAATCATCACATTTATGACATACTACTCCCAAGACAATAGGGCAGCAGCTTTTAGTTTTAAATATTTTATTTTTTTCCTGTTTTTTGTTTTCCTGCATATTTCATCCCCATTCAAGTACTATTTAATTCACATTCACATTGAAGTATAAAAGCTGAGATATTCAAAAGCCACTCACTCTTGGGAATTCCCTGGCAGTCCAGTGGTTAGGACTCCATGCTTCCACTGCCAGTGGCCCAGGTTCAATCCCTGGTCGGGGATCTAAGATCCCGCATGCCTCGTGGCACGGCCAAGAAAAGAAAAAAAAGCCACTCCCTCTTGAAATAGTACTTAGTAACTGTGTGGTCTTGGGCAATTATTTAATCTCTGTAGTTATCAGAGTCCTCAGCTATAAAATGAGGGTAATAATCTTACTGCCTTTGGGAGTGAGATAAAGTAGCTTTGAAAAACCTGAATCTTGATAGTGAAAGTTTATTGCTGTTTTTTGTTTCCTAGGTTTTGAGTCTATTTTAACAAAATATGGTGATTGTGCTTTGGAGAGTCAAGCTCCAAGGTGAGGAATTCTTTCTTTCATTAGTCACAGACAACGAGACTTTTGTTCTTCCATGAGCACTTATTAAATACTGCAGTTAAGAGATCAAGGGAAGGACCTGTGAAAAATATATAGTTTGTTATGGTGAGATATAGTGGAAGAAATTGTAAATTGTACTAGTTACTGTTTAAAAATTTTTTTTTCCTCTATTTTTATTTTAGTAGCTGTCCTGACTATTTTCCTCTGGCTGTATATTTCTCTCCACTTGTCTTCCTGGAATCTTAAGCAAAATTCCATTATGGAATCTTGAAGCCAATTAATTTCACCCTGAGTCCCAAGGTTCCTATTCTAGCAAAGCCTATCAATTTACTATTAACAAAAAATTCAGTTAAGGAAAAAAGGATTTTCCTTCTGACAACAGTATTTCTAGTCGTGGCAATGTTTGGTGATATACTTTTCTGGGAATATGTTCATTCATCTGTGTTCTCTTTGTCTTATCCCCACACTCTGCTGATTTAACTGTGTAGACACTGTCCTCTCTGCTAACCCTACTTTCTTCGGAATCTTCTGGAATTCCTGCACCATCATAAATACATTTTCTCACACATGCAGTACTTTTCAAAGAGAGTCCACTGCATCTGCTTATTTTATTTTATTTTTTAAAATTTTTATCGGAGTACAGTTGATTTACAATGTTGTGTTAGTTTTCCATGTACAGCAAAATGAATCAGTTATACATATACATATATCCACGCTTTTTTAGATTTCCCAAATAGTCCATTACAGAGTATTGAGAAGAGTTCCCTGTGCTATACAGCAGGTTCTTATTAGTTATCCATTTTATATATAGTCGTGTGTATATGTCAATCCCAGTCTCCCAGTTTATCCCTCCCCCCTCTTCTCCCCAGGTAACCATAAGTTTGTTTTCTACATCCGTGACTCTACTTCTGTTTTGTAAGTAAGTTCATTTGTACCCTTTTTTTAGATTCTACGTATAAGCGATATCATATGATATTTGTCTTTTTGTGTCTTACTTCACTCAATATCTAGGTCCATCCATGATGCTGCATCTGCTTATTTTAAATCTTTTTTTAAAAAAAATAAATTTATTTATTTATTGGCTGCATTGGGTCTTCGTTGCTGCGTGCGGGCTTTCTCTAGTTGCAGCAAGTGAGGGCTGCTCTTCATTGCCTTGCGTGGGCTTCTCATTGAGGTGGCTTCTCTTGTTGAAGAGCATGGGCTTTAGGCACGTGGGCTTCAGTAGTTGTGGCACGTGGGCTCAGTAGTTGTGACTTGCGGGCTCTAGAGCACAGGCTCAGTAGTTGCAGCGCATGGGCTTACTTGCTTTGAGGCATGTGGGATCTTCCCAGACCAGGGCTCGAACCCGAGTCCCCTGCATTGGCAGGCGGATTCTTAACCACTGTGCCACCAGGGAAGTCTGCATATGCTTATTTTAATAGGAACCAAGCTGTAACGTGAACATCTTTTCCATGAAAACCACCCATTTTCACACTGTTCGCCTCATACCACAGGTCTGGGGGTGTGTTGCTGACCTTATAAATTATAGACCGTTATAATTTATAATGGTGAATTTTTTTTTATTATGACCTTTGTTTTTTCCTCATCACTGTGTTCTCCCAACTTTTTAGTGGTTCTTTCATAGTCATGAAGGGTATGGATACAGCTTCCATTTTTTCTTCTCATCCCAGATTCTGCTATTCCCCTTTTCAGGTTCCTTACCTTAGTAAACGACCCTTTTGGGATCTTGCCTCTGTGGTTCCTTTATTTTGATGACTTTCACATCCAGCTTTCTTCAGCATCCTCTTATAAGGCTGGACCCTCCTGTGACCAGAATTGCTTTACCCTGCAACCTCCCACTGTATGACTTCTTGTCCTTGCAGCCCTCATGTCTTCACTGGCACCAAACTGATTCACTTTCACCTGTCAGCAAGAGCTTCAGTCCCTTTCCATTCCACTTCTAGGATTCTCACCATTCATTTCTAGCCTCTGTTTTTCTTCTCTGCCTCTTATTTATCTTCCACTTCCTGTACTTCTTTTTGTCTTACTGCTCTACTGACACTTCTGTTAGAGTTTCTGATCATTATTATGCCATATCCAATGAACAGTTTTCTCTGATTCTCCTCTTCTTCTTTCTTGATATCTCTCTCTCTCTCTCTCTTTTTAAAATTTTTTTTTAAATTTTTTTTTTTTTTTTTTTTTTTTTTTTTTTTTTTTGGCAGCACCACACCACTGCTTGTGGGATCTTAGTTCCCTGACCAGGGATTGAAACTGGGTCCTGGCAGTGAAAGCACAGTATCCTAACCATTGAACCACCAGGGAATTCCCAAAACCTCCTTCTCTTGATTTCTACATCATTCTCCTTTAGTTTATGTCCTGTACGTTCCTTCTTAGTTCTCCTTTATAGGTTTTCCTTTCTTTTACTTACTCCTAAAAATTATGGTTTACAAAGGGCCCTTTCTTGTTGTTTTACTCTCTTCAATTCTTACCTCTTTCTAGTTCATTTCACTCAAATTTTAGTAACTTTAATGATGTATTGATGATTTCCAAATCTCTATATTTGTCTTGCTCCTCTATGTAAATTTATATATACCTAAAATTGTATTTACCTTTTCCCATTGAGCGTCTTTGCATAGCTGACGTTCAAGAGATGCCTCAGTGTAGAATGTCCAAAATTAATTTTGTCGGGCTTCACTGGTGGCGCAGTGGTTGAGAGTCCGCCTGCCGATGCAGGGGACACGGGTTTGTGCCCCGGTCTGGGAAGATCCCACATGCCGTGGAGCAGCTGGGCCCGTGAGCCATGGCCGCTGAGCCTGCGTGTCTGGAGCCTGTGCTCCACAACGGGAGAGGCCACAAGAGTGAGAGGCCCGCGTACCCCCCCCCCAAAAAAAATTAATTTTGCCTCTTTACAACTATCTCTTCTCTGGTATTTTGTTTTGGGGGAATGGTAGCAACACACAACCAGCTGCCCAAACCAGGAGCGTGAAATTCTAACTAAACCTTAGTTTAGTGTGAGTCTCACTGATTCAGCTCATAGATGGCTCATGTAAATGTCTCCATTTTAGTTCTTACTTCTATAATGGATGCGGGCATCCTCCTCACCTAGACCATTGAGAGTTGTCTTAATTTTTTTGACTCAGGATTTCTATCTCTGGCTGATGTCTGAGAGCTCCTCAGTCTGGAAGGAGTGACCACCTCTGGAGACTTCCCACTCCCCCTACACCCTACCACCCAGCCATATCTTTGACCAGCCATTACTTACTTATTAGCCTTTGTCTCAGCATGTTTAGGAAGACTTTCTTTTCTATAGACCTCTATTCTCATAATCCTCTATATTTTACTCTTTCCCAGCCTTCATCAAACTTTATTCTACTTTTTTTCTAGTTTGGGTAAGCTTATGCAGGTTAAGCATGCAGTGATGCATCACTGCAAAGTAAATGATGTGGTGGTGAGAGAACAATTCAGAGTGCTGGGTCTTTGAACCAAGCCCAGTCCAAGATGCCCTGTCTTGAGTGTTTGTTGGAGGTACTAAGATAGTGGTCAGACTGAAGAAACTGGGAACTTGACCTTCTTTGGTAAGGCAGCTTGCACAATTTGCCCTCTGTGCTTCTACCTAATCCCCCAAATCCTCTCAAATCTCAGCTTCACTTCTGCAAATTCACTTTGCCTGTTTGCATAAAAAGGAAAGTAACTCTTTTTGTTTAATACTGAAGGTGCCCACATTAGACATTTCATTTTTGTTGTTGTTGTTGGTTTTTATTAAAGTGAAGTATAGTTGATTTACAATTTTATGCTAGTTTCAGGTGAACATTAAAGTGACTTAGTTCTAACTTTCAGGTCATTACAAGATATTGAATGTAGTTCCCTGTACTGTAGATCCTTGTTACTTACCTGTTTTATGTTATAGTACTGTTGGTTAATTCCATACTCCTAATGTATCTCTGCCTCTCTCCCTCTCCCCTTTGGTAACCATAAATTTGTTTTCTACGTCTGTGAGTCTGTTTCTGTTTTGTAAATAGATTCATTTGTATACTTTTTTAGATTCCACATATAAGTGATATCATGTAATATTTGTCTCTCCTTATCTGACTTACTTCACTCAGTATGGCAATCTCTAGGTCCATTCATGTAGCTGCAAATGGCATTATTTCATTCCTTTTTATGACTGAGTAATATTCCATTGTATATATGCCACATCTTCTTAAACCAGTTGTCTGTTGTTGGTCACTTGGGTTGTTTCTACATCTTGGCTATTGTATATAGTGCTGCTATGAACACTGGGGTGTAAGACCTTGCATTTTTAACCCATGACAATAATTATACATTATCAGAAGTTATAATTTATTTCTTACCATATTGAGTCTAAAGAGAGAGCTTAAAGTGTCAGATAGGGTGATGTGCCTTTTCCTTGCGTTTTCCCACAAGATTTCCTCCCTCACATTTTTTAAAGTTTAAGATAACATACAAATTTAAAGTAATAAATAGATAAATAGATAAAAGAATGCAGTGCCTTTGAAAGCATATGGATTTGGGAAGTTACAAAAATGAAATACTTAGGAAAAATATCTCCTGCTTCCCACTCCCTAAATATGTAAAAACAATTTTTCTATTATCTAAAAAAGTGAAGCACTGCAACCTAATCTATATTTTCTTGCCACAGATTAGCATTTATGTGATCTTATACTAAGCCTTTGTGATATTAATAGCTAAAAAATGCTAAAAAATATTGTATTCCATATAGACTGATGTTTAAATGTTTAATCTGTTGTAAAATCTTGCTTGTTTTGTAAATAGCTGTAGTTGCTCTAATTCCTTGAGAATAAATGACCTGGTTTTGAAAAAGTGTTTTTATCAAAATACATGTACATTGTTCAAAAAGTCAGCAGTTATCCTAAGGCTTAGAATAAGAAAACAAGACCAACAAAAACAGTTGGCCTGGGACTTCCCTGGTGGTGCAGTGGTTAAGGATCCGCCTGCCAATGCAAGGGACACGGGTTCGAGTGCTGGTCTGGGAAGATCCCATATGCCACAGAGCAACTAAGTCCATGTGCCACAGCTACTGAGCCTGTGTTCTAGAGCCCACGAGCCACAACTACTGAGCCTGCACACCCAGAACCCATGCTCTGTCCACAGCAAGAGACGCCACCACAATGAGAAGCCCGCGCGCCTAGAGCCCGCGCACCACAATGAAGTGTAGCCCCTGCTGGCCGCAACTAGAGAAAACCCACGGGAAGCAACGAAGACCCAACGCAGCCAAAAATAAATAAATAAATAAATTTATTGAAACCAAACATTTGGCCCCTGCCATCATGTTATCAGCCCTTCCATGGTTTACCTCTCAGACAGAAACACTTCAGTCTTTTACCTGTTTCTTCTATAGAGTTTTTAACTCACTGTAGTATATTTCTTAGTTTTTCAATTTCAGGCAGTATTTGTTGACTTCCTTCTGTAGAAGATGAGGAGTTAGAAGTCCAATTACATCACCAATGCACACACCTTCCACTCCCATCCCCCCACTATAGTCCTCCTTGCTTAGGGGATGCCAAGGATGTATATTTTATGACTATTGAAATATTGCTCAGAGCTGAGTAATGTAGTAATGTATTATGATTAACTTTTTCTTATTCAGATTTTTTGCTTCTTAGGAATTTAATCATTTTCATTTTGGGGGTTTGTTGGTTTGTTTGCCTAGTTTTCCCACAATACTCTAGCAGAACTATATATAAAGGCTTCCTCAGTGTGGTCAAACACATCAGGGATTGTATCAGTCAGGATGGTTCAGGTTGTGCTAAGGTCAGAAACAGCCTCAAATCCTCACTTGTTCTCTGTGGAGCTACTCAGGTACCCCTTGCCCTCCCACTGAACCACCTTCATGCTTCATTCTGGACTCAACTCTTTCTGCTTCTTTTCTCTCTGTTGATCTGGGACTTCAGTTCAGATGACTCCATCATCTTGGGGGTTCTCCTCATTTTCTCATATTGGAATCTCTTATTTTCTAATTTTGTTTACTCCTTTTTGTTGGTGGAATACATCTTCCAGAAGCTTCCTGAGAAAGGGTTTTTAAAAGGAAAGATTTTGAGCTTGGACATGTCTAAAAATTTTGCTATTCTACCATTACGTGTGACTAAATACAAAATTTATTTTGGAAAATTATTTCCTTTTAGAATTTGGAAGGAACTGTTCCACTGTCTTATTTTCCTGTGCTGCTGTTGAGAACCCCATGATCATTTGAATGTGACTCTAGGTATTGAAAACTTTCATCTCCATTCTTCTGATAGTTCATGATGATGTACCTCGGTGCAGGTCTTTTTATTATTACATTTCATTAATTTAGTAGTGAATGACCAAAAATTAACTGTAAGCTCTATGAATGGATGGGATTTGTTGCCTGTGGACTTTACTGGGGATGATATGGAGAGGAGCTGACTGTTTCTTTGTCATTGTCCCCTTCCCCCGCCCCCACCCCCTGCCCCCATCTGTAGTTCTTACCTCTTGGGCTAGTTTGTCCAGATTTGAATCCTCTAAATCTTGGAAATGAAGTCATTTATACATTAACTTACAATAGCAGCCTTTAACATAAGCCCTCTGTCTTGGACAGTGCCACCTCCCTCCCCACTTTCTGTTCTCCCTGGTCTACCCTGGTCCACCCTGGTCTGACCTCTTTCATCGTCCAGTGTTCTGGGGGTCAGGGAATGATATTTGCCTAACTGTGTGTGAGGGAGCAGGGGATGTTGGTACGAATAGACCTTTTATCCACTCTGTTTTCTCACCAGCCCTTCCTCTACTCCCAAGGTTCCCACTTCCCAGTAACTTGGTCTTTCCAGGTACAAAGGTACTTCTTGTCCTTCTGTGTTATCTAACATCTGTGTCAATTCTGGAGCAGCTTCAGTTGACTCGTTTTTCTGCTAATGATGGAGTCTGTAATGACTACTCATCTCTAAATTTTGCTTACTAATGAAAACTTTTTCTAATATCAATCTCTGTGCCTTGAGCTCTGTTCTCTTCTATCAGTGATCTAGGACAGCAAATAAGTAATACATAGCATTAAGTAAAATCTTACAACATCCTGAAAGCAGTGCAGATTACATTTCTCATGGCTTGTTGTCCTTTTTTCCTAATGAGGAAAGTATCCACAAACTCTAAAATAGCACATGTGAGAAGGAAACAAAGAACTTGAACTTCAAAGGATTGTACTTTCTGGTTTCTTTGCATTCCTAGTGATTTTTTTTTCCTAGTGATTTTGTATTGGATTCCAAACATTGTGAATTCTATCTTTTGAGACAGATACTTTATATTTCTGTAAATATTCTGAGCTTTATTTTGGAATGTTGTTATTTGGAAACTGTTTGATCCTTTCAGGTCTTGCTTTTGAAATTTGTCAGGCAGCCCCAGAGCAGTGCTCAGACTAAGGTTTATTATTTCCTGCTACTGAGGCAAGACACTTTGAGTCCTCTAGCCCTGGGCATCCTGAGTTTCTGCAGGCTATTTTGTGTAAGTCTGGGTACAGTTCCTGACCCTGTGTTCTTTGCCAGGCACTGTTACCACTGGTTCTTTCCCAGCCTTAGTTTCCTGGCATGAATGTGATAATCAGCAGTCAGCTGAGTACTTGAGAATATATGCTTATCTCCAGAATTTTTCCCCTGTGCAGCCTTCTTCTCTCTGGTCCTGAATCCTGTGATTTCTAGCTGCCTTGGTTTTTCCAGACACTTTGCTCTGTCTTCTCAGTTCAGAGGCTGCCAGGCTCCATCTGGATCTTCCTGTCTGTGAGCAACTTTCTCAAAGCAGTTACAGTAAACCGAGGCAACTGTAGGGCTCACCTCGTTTGTTTCTCGTCTTTCTGGGAATACCATCCTCTGTTGCCTGAGGTTCATTGCCTTGAAATTTTGTGTGTGTGTGTGTGTGTTGTCAGTCTTTTTGTTGTTTCTGGGGTGTGTGTGTGTGGATCTGGTGTCTGTTACTCTATCTAAGCCAGTAGAAGCTACAGGATAGATGTTGGTTTTTAACTGATTATCACTGTACACATTCTTATAAGAACTCTATATTTTCTTCTAGCAGTTGATACACTAAGAGCAATCTGTTAGTATAATCAGATAAAAATGGCAAAATTCCTTCAAGTAATTTTTTTTCTCTGTTCAATGTGTCATCAAAAGTCCTTACATGGATATTTACTTAGAAATTCTTTGTGCAAAGACAACAAGAGTTGATCACTTTTTTTTCAAGAAAATGCTTTGCTGGGAAAGAAGAGTTTAATTAACTTCATTGACTGCATCACTTAAGAAAATATGGGCAAGAAGGAAGGAGAACTATCACTGATGGGATTGATTGATCAAGGAATTCATTTTTAACAATCTTTAAAAATGAACTCAGTTATGGAAGTTCCTTAAAAAACTAAAAATAGAACTACCATATGACCCAGCAACCCCACTACTGGGCATATACCCTGAGAAAACCATAATTCAAAAAGATACATGTACCCCAATGTTCACTGCAGCACTATTTACAATAGCCAAGACATGGAAGCAACCTAAATGTCCATCAACAGAGGAATGGATAAAGAAGATGTGGTACATATATACAATGGAATATTACTCAGCCATAAAAGAGAACAAAATAATGCCATTTGCAGCAACATGGATGGACCTAGAGATTGTCATACTGAGTGATGGAAGTCAGACACAGAGAGACAAATATATGATATTGTTTATATGTGGAATCTAAAGAAAAAGGGTACAAATGAACTTATTTACAAAACAAAAGTAGAGTCATGGATGTAGAAAATAAACTTATGGTTATCAGGAATAAGGAGGGGAGGGATAAATTGGGAGATTGGGAATGACATATACACACTACTATATACAGAATAGATAACTAATAAGAAGCTGCTGTATAGCACAGGGAACTCTACTTAATACTCTGTAATGGCCTATATGGGAAAATAATCTAAAAAAAAAGAGTGGATATATGTATAACTGATTCACTTTGCTGTACACCTGAAACTAACACAGCATTGTAAAACAACAATACTCCAATAAAAATTTAAAAATAAATGAACTCAGGGACTTCTGCGGTGGTCCAGTGGTTAAGACTCCATCCTTCCACTGCAAGGAGCATGTGTTAGATCTCTGGTCAGGGAACTAATATCCCACATACTGTGCGATGTGCTAACAAGTAGGCAAATTCTCAAATATGGAATCCATGAACAACAAAAATTGATTGAAAAAAAAAAGATGAACTCAAAACCAACAATGCCTAGTGATTTAAAAATCTTTAATTCACTATATAATGTAAACATGTATATTTAAATGTAGCCAAAGGTACTTATTTTATTCAAAAGGGCAGGTCTCTACAGATAAGAAAAAATAATACAAGATGTTGAGTAACGTATTAGCAGTATTTTCCATTTACTTTATAATTTTCAGATACATGTTTATTCATTCTTTCGCTATGAGACCTTCCAGATACTTTTAGAATTGTATGCTAGGAATAACGTGCAAACTTTTCACATAATCATATATACAACAATATCTATTTCAGTCTGAAACACGCTACTAACTGCACTCCTAATGAGTTTTGTCTGGAATGTTTTTCTAAATAGTATAGGTCCTGTAGAAGACAGTAGATTCAAATAGAAAAAAACATTCAAATTCTTGTGATATCCCTGCATGTATCTCCTTGGATAATTAGTTTAATACTCCAAATCTCAGTTTCCTCTTTATAAAATGGTAGTAAAGCCAGGAACACTAGTTTTTGAATCACATATATCTGTGTTTATATTGCTTTTTATATCACTGGCCTTGAGTTAATTAATCTTGGGAACTTTAATTCTTCCCATCAAAACGGAGTGTAACCATATTGAATTGTTGATGTTAGGATTCATTGAAGACATGTATATAAAAAACCTGAAAAACTGTTTGGCTCTTCCCAAATATTCACCAAATGTTAGCTACCATACCATCCCCAACTTAAGCTAACAAGGCAGTTGGCATAATGAATTTTAGACTATAGATAGAAACATTTTTGAAAAATATAAAAAAACAATGCATATTATATGGTCATATTATATCTGCGGTAGTCATACAGGCTATAGGCTATAAACTCATAGCCACATTATCTGTAGGTTAGTACATTAAAGTCAGCTCAACTGACAAAACTTTCTTCATCTGAATAATGGTTGAAATGTTTCCTGACTAGAGGGTAGGGCACTAGCAGCTCTGCTATAGTCAAGGGACATAGCTTAGTGCTATGAACATTTTACTTATGACTCATTCACTATAAAACTGTAGTATATTATTATGTGCATCATCTCAAAAGAGAGATGCTGAGTTAGAGGGAAAAAATGATGTAGATACCATTGGTGAAACAAAAAATTACCCAACTGAATCATGCTAGATCCAAGAATTCTGAATTTAAAAGGCAGTTGTTAAGAAAATGGTCAATAATTGTATATGGATATCTGCCAATCATTGTTAGGTACTTAAAGCAATATCTATCAATCATTGTTAGGTATTTAAAACAAGATCTTTGAAAATCTTCTCTCTTTGATTGATTGATTAATTAATACTGTTACCTCACTATTTTCTCTGGGAAAATAGCAAATTTCCACTTCTAAAATTCTCTCTGTTCTAACGATGATTTTGAAGTGTCTTAACTGAGTTCTTCCCCAAATGGACACAGTGCAATTTATTTAATATAGAAAATGCCATCAATTGATAATGATCCTTGAATTTTGTTTGAGATCATTGAACACAGGCAACATACTATTTGTTGAAAATCGTAGGAGAAAAATCTGGGAGAGACATATGGAGAAATTTGATTTAAGTTCTTCTTTACCTGATGTTAATTTTTAGGAAGAAAGGAAAAACCTTTTTCTCATATATGTTTTTTCATTCCAATATTCTCCAATTGTAACTGAATAATGCAAAAAAATGTACATAAATTATATATGAAATATCTATAACTCATAAATTATATTCTCTATAATTTAAAAAATAAATCAAATATGTCTCTTTAAATCTTAAAAAAAACTTTTTGATCCCTGTTAGAAATTGTGTAATGATTAAGACTTCACTAAGAAATTATTTCTCTTGGAGAAACAATTTGCAAATTTAGAATTTGTTTTATAGCTATAACATTTTAGGTTTCTGTATGATATCTTTGTGATGAAACTAGAATTTTGTTGTAGAGTGGAGAGAATACTGAAATATAAGAGAAAAAACCTGGATCCCAAGTTTTGGGCTCTTCTGTTGCTAACTTCTTCCTGGTTAGTTGTGAACAATTGTGACACTAAGCTCTTCCTTTCCAAAATGAAACAAAACTTTCACTGTCTCATAGGATTGTTGTGAGAATCACATTAGATGATATATTTGAAAGTGCTTGGTAATTTAAAGTTCTTTACAATATACAGATAATTTGATATATGGAGATTGACTCCTAAATTAATTAATATAAAATAAAACACAAAATTTCATTTGTTTGCATTTCTTTATGTTCTTATTTTTTTTTTTTTGTTTTTTTGGCCATGCCGTGTGGCTTGTGGGATCTTAGTTCCTCAGCCAGGCATTGAACCCAGGCCCTTGGCAATGAGAGCACGGAGTCCTAACCACTGGACCACCAGGAAATTCCCGTGTTTGCATTTCTTAACAGGATACTTTACATATTTATTCCACTTATGTGTCATAGGAACCTTCATTTATTCCACTTATGCTTTATTTCATAAAATATAAATTAGGTATTATTTTCTCTTTTCTCCAGATTAGATAATAAAACTATTAAAAACTGATTCTCAGCAAAACTAAATGATTTTCTCAGGACCATGTAACTATGATAGAGCTGGGATTCAAACCCAGGCCCACTCTACCGTACTATTCTATCGCTACCCAATTTTGTGTACTTAATCGAGTTTTCTTTATCTTAGAAATGTCAGTCTATTTCTTTCTCTCTTTATCTCAAGAAATTTCAAGTACCTGCCTGTCAGGTACTGTTATAAAGGAAACCATGCTATAAAGGCATTTACAGTAGCTGGGAAAGTAAATAAGAGTTCCATGTGGCATGGTGTGATCAAGTTGCAGGTGTCGTGAGAGCACAAGGAAAGGAAGGACCAGGGGAGGATCTGAAGTGGACCAGTTGCTTGAGTGAGTCCGGCAGGTCAGTGTGGTAGGAACCTGCAGAAGGAATAAAATGTGCAGAGGTGCAGACCCATGAGAGAGCGTGAAGAACGTAAGGAACTGGCGAGCCAGGTGCTGGAGAATGCCAGGAGATAAGATTGTGAAGGTAGGGAGCTTTCTGATCATGAAAGCACTCCAGGCCTCTTGCAAGTTTCTAGACTTTTTTGACTGATGGAGGAGGGAGACTACTGAATAATTTTAAACCATGAAGTGACCTGCTGGGAATCCAGTTTTCGATCTTTCTCCTCTGCATGTACTAAAGGTTAGCTTTGCTTCAGCGAAGATTTGGATGATTAAGTCTGGCTGTGACACAAGATATATGCAAAATGGATATAATTTCTTGTTCAAATTTCTGTTGGGAAAGTTCTTTACAGTCAACGAATTATTTCTTAGAGATAAAAGCAGATTGCCTAACTGTGTCATTACATTTTGAGATTTTAATGGGTAATTTTTTGCCCTGGTAAAAGTGTGTATGTAGGTGGATGTGTGTGTACACATACACGTGTATTTATGTATATGGTTTTATGCTGTATTATATATTATCATTAGAAGTATGATGTATGATGCAAAACAAAGCAAAATAGAGAGGACCTTCCTAGGGGAGAGCATTCCTAGTTTGTGTTGAAGATTCAGAGACCCCAGATCTTTAGAAATCTGACATAAGTACTTATAGGTATTCCCTCATTGATTAAAGAATGATTTCACTCATTCAGGGAACATTGTTGAGTCTTCACGATGTGGCAGGCACTCAAGTCAGGACTTTGGATACAGTGATGAATGATGTAGTCCCTAACCCTCTCAGGTGGGATTAACATGTATTTCAGCAGCTGTAATTATGATAAATGTTGTGATAAAATTTGCATATAAAGGAAGTTATTCAGACCGGGATAAGCTTGTCAAAGTATCAAATTGGAGTAGATAATAGAAAGTACCAAAAGCACTGGCTTAATTATGTAATACTCAAACATGCCACCTCCACCTTAGTGCCTCACAGAGATGTCAGTGTCCTGTAAAAAATGAACTTGGAAATAGTGGGTTTCAAGAAACAGTTTACACGTTCATGGATCAGAAGACTCAATAGAGTAAAGATGTCATTTCTCCCTAAATAGATCTGTTGGGTTAAGACAATTTCTATCATCATTTCAGCAAGGTTTTTTTGTAGACATAGATGGATTTATTCCAAAATTTTTATGGAAAGGTAAAGTCTCTAGAATAGCCAAAACAGTTTTGTGGGAGGAATAATAATGTGGAAATAGTCGGTCTTCTCAATGTTAAGGCTTACTGTATAGGCACAGTATTCAAGACGCTGTGGTCTTAGAGAAAGGAAGCACAGAGCTGGACAGAACTGGATAGAGAACCCAGAAGTGCACGCATACAAGTACGTCCAATTAATTTTTAACAAAGGAGCACAAGCAATTCAACGGAGGAAGAATAATCTTTCCAAAAAACACTGCTGGAGCAATTGGACCTCCATAGCTAAAAAAATGAACCTGGACCTAAGTCTCACACTTAACACAAAACAACTCAAATTGGTTCATGGAATTACATGTAAAACATAAAATAACATTTGTAGGAGAAGACATAGGAGAAAATCTTTGGGACCAAGAATAGGCAAATGGTCCTCAGACCAACACTAAAAACAACCCCCCTCCCCCCTGCCCAAATTGTGCTTCATCAAAATTCAAAGCTTTTGTCAGGAGGATGAATTGACAAATTACAAACTGGGAGAAGATATTTGCAATCCACATTTCAATAAAGGACATGTTTCTGGAATATATGGAGAACTCTCAAATCTCAGCATTGAAAAGGGAGCAAAAACAATCCAGCTAGGAAATGAGCAAAAGGTATGCACAGACATTTCACCAAAGAATATATACAGTTGGCAGATAAGTGTATAAAAAGATGTTCAATATTGTTAGCCATTAGAGAAATGCATATTAAGACCACAAGGAGCTATCATTACATACCTCTCAGAATGGGGAAAAAAAAAAGTGATCCTTGCCATCAGATGCTGGTATGGTTGTGGAAAAACTGGAGCACTCATACATTGCTGGTGGAAATGTAAAATGGTACAGCCACACTGGAAAATTGTTTGGGAGTTCCTTTTAAAACTGAAAATAGATTTACCATATGACCCAGCAATTTCAATCTAAGGCAGTCTTAGATTTTCATACAGAAACTTGTATACAGATATTCACAGCAGCCAGTCCCTAGTTATATAAACAGTGGTATATCCATACCATGGAATACTAGTCAGCAGTAAAAAGGAAAAATGATTTATAAATTCGACAACTTGGATGAAACTCAAAGACATTATGCTGAAGGAAAAAAAGCCAACCTCAAAAGAATATATACGACATGATTATATTTATTTAACATTCATGAAATAATGTGATTATAGGGATGGAGAGCAGATTAGTGGTAGCGAGGTATAAGCGATGCCGGCTGGTGGATTGGCTCTAAGCAGATGGCAGGAGGGAGTCTTGTGATGATACAGCTAAATATCTTGATTGTGTGGTAGTTACAGGCAGCTACACGGGTGATAAAGCTTTACAGGGCTACACATACAACACGCACATACCAGTGAGTGCATTTACAACTGGTGAAATCTGAATAAGCTTTTTGAATTGCACCAATTTCAGTTTTTCTGGTGTTACTATTGTGCTATAGTTACATCATATGTTAACATCGAGGGAGCCTGGGTGAAGGGTGCACAGAACATCTCTGAACATCTTTGCCTTTCTGTGAATTTATATCATCTCAAGATAAAAGACTTAAAAAAAAGCAAGCGATAAACATAAATAAAATAAATGCCTCCTGGGGGAGAATAGTTTTCATGTCTCCTCCATTAGCACTGCAAATTGTTAGAAATAAAATGACCGAATCTTATGAATATTTTAGCCAGTTTTCTGTGTATTAGCACATTCAGACCCTCCTCCCTCCCTCTTCCTCTCCTCTCTGTGCCTCCCTCCCTTTTTTTCTTTTAGTCATCAGTTATTTAGTGTTCAAAACACCTTGAAGGATACTGAATAAACAGCTAGAAGAAAATATGAATATCATATATCAAATCTTCAATCTAACTTTGAGTTCTACAGTGACATCAATTTAAGTTAAGATCATTTTCACCTGGTCTGATTAGAAATCAAGACTGTCCCTGAGTAACTTTTTAAAAAAGATAATTAAGCAATGAACTGTAATGCTGGATGTATAACCAAATCCAAAGCACTGTTTCTGCTCATTCCAACCACAAAAAGTGCAATTGATTTTGGATCTGAGTAAGCCATGAAGTGATTAAACACACACGTATGTTTAGGAATTATATTCTCTACGTTCATAGAATTTTAAATGTACCTCTCAGAATTCTCTCTCTCTTGCTCTCTCTCACTCTGTCTCTCAGCTTTATTTTATTCTTAAAACCTTACATTAGTCATAACTGTCACATTTTCCATGAAGACAGTTAAGGTAATTCTTCGAAGTTAAATGCAATGGACGAAGTCTTTGTGACAGTTGTTTCCTATCCCTCGAATTAGAAGATTTGGTCAAATATCCACTGTGTGCCTTGCGGAAGTTAAAAACCTACACTCAACTTTTTCAAAATTCTGAAAAGACAAGGCCTGCTGTGGTTTAAAAATCCCGGAGATTTTTTTCCTTTCTGATGTACATGAGTTCTTTTATTTCATCCTAGCATCCATCTAAACCTGAGGCACTAGAGCCCCTTTCCATTTATAGCCCCATTTATATGGAGTAGAACTTATGCCTAAAGTTTTCTGAGAAGCCAAAAAGAGTCAGCATGCATCCAGAAACAACTGAAAATCATATGCTAGACCTTCTTGCTCCTAAAGCCTGTACAGCAACTCTTTTGTTGGTGGTTCCCATGTGTTACTTCATTTTACAAAGTGCCTGGCTTTCCAGCATCTCAGGAAATTTCTCTTTTCCTTTGTCATCAGCTTTTCTTGAAAGCCTACGTTCACCTATCCAAATGCATCATGGTGCTCAATAAAATAAAACAGCTTTTTTAATGATGATATCTACACTCATTAGAAAGCATCTGCATGCCGTAACGATGGTGCCTTACTGATTATCTCACCAAACGTGGTGATGGTGGCTCTGATTTGCTAACAAGGTGATGAAGCATATTTATTTTTGTCAGTTGGATACTTCTTCCTCAGCCTTCTCTAATTCACTTCATGGCACTCTCTCACTCTCTTTACTTCTAGAAGACCAAGATTAATATCCCTAAGATCCCTTTTGTGTGCTGATATCTAGATCTGCCTTCTTTTTTAGATGCTGGGAGACACCCTCATTCACTTGCCCAGTCACTAGATCATCATACCAACTTCTACCACCCAAGCTTAGGCTACTCTGGATCTGGAGGATCCTGTGTCAGGCAGAGTTTTCCCTGCATTGGGAGAAATCCCAAGCCTCTGGTGGATCTTTGTATCAGATCTAAAACTTCAATTTGCAGGGTTTAATTTTTGCAAGAGGGTGAGTAAACTCTCAAAATATGTCACTACCATATTCTCTTCTTTTACAGTCAAGATTTGTTGTCATTTGCTAGTCCACCAGATAAAGAAATTAAAAGGTGAGCACTTTTTAAAGCTCATTAGCCCCTTTCTACAGGATCTGAGCTTTATGGAGTCAGTTGGATTGTTTCATTCATGGTGTTGGAATACATTACCTCTCAGGTCCTGCTTCTCAGTTTTAAAATCTCCTTTAGGCAAGTTTTAGCAGCTGCATAATCACACAATCAGGGTCAGACTTTTAGCTTGGATATACATTCCCCCAAATACACATTATATACATTACTAAAACAAAAGAATTGATATTTCTGCTTTGTGACATCCCCAAAACACACATCAGCCCTCATTCCAAGCTATTCTGGACCCTTTCCATGGAAAGAGATTTCTGCATCTCTGGGGCAATAATGAAATTTACTGCATGTCTGGAAATATGTGTCTCTGCCATCCTATGCCTTCTGGATTTGTACCCCTGGGACTCTTATTTGCTAGGTATTAGGGCCTGGTTGACCTATTGATCATAATTATCTTGTTTATAGACAAGAATTCTCCAGTGGAGGCAAACTCATCAGCATGGTTAATAACGAGGAACTGGGATCTCTTTTGAGGACACTTTTGACTTGTGTTGAGAAACTACCTTAACTCCAGTCCCTCGAGTACCAAAAATTCTACATCAAGGGGCTTATTTTATTCATTTCTACATTTCTTTCAGCTCTCTGTCTAAACTGAGTCCCAGTGCTACTGTATTCTGGGATGTTCCTCCAAAATAGCCATGTCACCTCTCATTCTTTCTCCTCCAAAATTAATAGCTTGAGCAGGGGCGAGTCAGGGGAATTTTTCATGTCTTTTCCCATGTTGCACAAGTTCTTCCAACAGATACTGTAAATGGATCTATATTGAACTTATTTCTACCTTTTCTGTTTAATAGCAACATCCTGTCCCTCGTTGCAAAAATATCTAATCTTAAAGCATTTATTATTTCAACCAATATGTGTTGAGCATCTCCTAGGTAACAGTCATTATTCAAAGTATTGAGGTTGTACAGGTGAATAAAATAGGCAAACATTTCTGCCCTCATGGGACAATGAAAAGGGAGGGAAAGACAAATTAATATAGGAGGTTGGTTGTATTGGACCAGATCAGAGCAGTGTGGGAGAAGTAGGCTAGGGGAGTGAGCTGTCTGGTCCTGTAACTGAGTTTTGCCTTCTGGGCACTTCCTTTAGAGGAAATGATGAATGCTTGATTTTTTGGCTGAATGGATGAGATGCAACCAGTTATTTATGGGGCACCTTCAAGATGAATTCTCTGAGGTTTAATGGTTAGACATTTTGTCCTCACCAAGATCTAGAAGCAAGCCAGAATCTTGCTGTTTCTGAAAAAAGGACGGCAGTTACTCATTCAAGGAAGATTTATTTTTGCTTCAGAATCCTAGGCATCCCTGTTTGGTTCTTCCTGTGAGAGCTTGACACACATTCTTTATAGCACCCTAATCTGCCACCGACAACTTGTGTACCATTGCATCTGCCGGCTTATAAGATGTGTAAAGTATTTTCTTGCCTTGAGAACACTACTGCAAGTGGTATTCTCTACTCAAAACTCAAAACTTTTCAGTTGGCTTGGTATTGAGTAAGAGTGTGACACCAGCATGGTATATGAAAGTGTTGAGAGGAGATGCCCACAAATAGGAACTCTCCAAGTCAGCAAAGCTTCAGATTCCTTTCTTCATAGTACAGAAAAGTTTATCTGATTGTTTTAAAGTCAGATTTATTTAGGCCCCATCAAAATTATATAATACAAACACCTTGTAAAAATCTGCCAACACAAACATTTAACAGACTTTTAACAATAAGAATTATCATATTCCAGTAGTTCCACAAAATGAGACTCTTCCTTTCACAGTTACTAAATTTTACCCTAAGAGCAGGTTCTCTCTCTCTTTTGTCTTTTTAGCAGAATGAGGTGTTGTTTTGAACTTCATAGCCCACCATTACACGAAATCCTTTTACTAAAATGGCTTTTTCTATTCCGGCTCAGAGTTCCTGGACCCTGGAGACTTGTTGGTCAGAACTTCTCCTGCATGAGCAGAAGGCCCTGTAATCCTTGAGTGACTTTGGAGATGACCAAGTTGGCTATAGATTTCCTTCTACCTCTGCCCATCACTCCTCCCCCCAGATTGTCCATTGGCCATGTAATCAAAACAAAAACATGACTTTATTTTTAATAGAAATTTCTCACAGTGTAGTGAATAGCAGTCTTTTAATTTTCTCCCCAGTCTGGCCAATTTGGATGAACATGAATCCCAGTTGCTCAGATCTGACTAGGGGTCTGTAGCCCCATGTCTGTTATTCTTTTCCTTCCCTCTGGGCAGCCAATATTACTTCCCTGTTATTATCCTTTTGAATTAACTTCATTAAGAATTCAGGGGCTCTTTGGGTCTCTCCAGAAGTCTGAACTCCTTCAGTCATGTTTCTCCATAAATAGCCAGAGCAGTAAATTCTACCAAATGATCCTGAAGAAACCTATAAAATTTAATTGGGATATATAACTAGAGACTTACAAATGTAAGCCTGTAACTTTATCCTAAGGAGGTCACCAAATATCAGATACATTTATAGCTTTATTACAATTCCAATAAAAGTTTTAAAATATATCTTTTATTGAAAAATCAACATATCACCATTAAGATAGTCTGAAAAATAAATGTTGAGAATACAAGAGGTCATTTTGAAAAAATAGAGACGGATACTACCGAATATTCATTCACAGTAGTTGTAGAGATCAATGAAACAGTTTTGATAGTCCTGACATGATAGAAAGTCATCAATTAACTGTTAAAGAAAAATTTTGGGACTTCCTTGGTGGTGCAGTGGTTAAGAATCCACCTGCCAGTGCAGGGGACTCGGGTTCAATCCCTGGTCCAGGAGGATCCCACATACCGTGGAGCAACTAAGCCTGTGCGCCACAACTACTGAGCCTGCACTCTAGAGCCCACGAGCCACAACTACTGAGCCCATGTGCCACAAATACTGAAGCCCACGTGCCTATAGCCCGTGCTCCCCAACAAAAGAAGCCACTGCAATGAGAAGCCTGCACATTGCAATGAGAAGCCCGCGCACCGCACCGAAGTGTAGCTCCTCACTCGCTGCACCTAGAGAAAAGCCCATGCACAACAACAAAGATCCAACACAGCCAAAAATAAATGAATAAATAAATTGATTAAAAAATAAATTTAAAGAAAGAAATTTAGAGATATAGTTGACTATAAAAATCAAACCAGTTTACAAATATTTCTGTAGATTAAGAAGCTAAGCATAAAACAAAAGTGCTAGACAAACTAAAAGAAAGTAGAAATTAATTTTAGGATTTAAATGAAAGCATGGAAACTTATTAGGAATAAAATTATAATAGCACTGACTTACTCCTAATAAGTTTCCATCCTTTCATTGATATCCTCAAATTAATTTCTACATTAATGAAATTAGCTTAGCTTCTTAATCTACTTCGTGATTTCTGCCCCATCATTTGCCCTGGATTATCATTTCTTTAAAAGGATAGAAAATTATCACAAGGGAACACATCTGTAGTTTTTGTGGGCCTCTCACTGTTGTGGCCTCTCCCCTTGTGGAGCACAGGCTCCAGATGCGCAGGCTCAGCAGCCATGGCTCATGGGCCCAGCTGCTCCGCAGCATGTGGGATCTTCCCAGACCGGGGCACGAACCCGTGTCCCCTGCATCAGCAGGCGGACTCTCAACCACTGCGCCACCAGGGAAGCCCACATCTGTAGATTTGACTCTACATGCTATGAGCTCTTTGAGCTCAGAACTCTGTCTTTACATTCCTAGCATAGGGTCTTTCTGGCCTTCATTCAGTCAACATTTACTACTTGCTTCAGTTGTGTCAGACTCTAGAGAGGAAAGAAAAGAAGCCCATGATGCTACAACATAAAGCAGGCATTATAATTTGTGGTAAACACAGATCGAAATTAGTCCTGGGTGTTAAGAGAGAACAGAGAAGGACTGCTTAACCTGGTCTGAGGAGGGAGCACATTCCAAGGTGGTTGTTTTTGTTTTGAGAGGTGATGCCTTCAGTGCTCGGATATCAGAACTGCTGAGGATTGTGAAGAAAACCATGATCCGATAAACTGGAACCCAAGGCTCAAGGCATCGAGTTTTCCTAAATGAGATCAAAGTCCTGGGGGGAGGAAGGCTCAAGTACTGGGAGAGAGTTGGAGATGTGTGCTGCCCTGCAGTTCCTGTGCTGTTCCCTGACGTCCCGTTCCCATGCAGGCTCAGTGAGATGCTTTCCACTCTGCTCAGGAGTGCTTCTTCACTACATTCCTCTCTTTCTTAACAGAAGACCTAGCTTCCCACTTCAGGGATAAAGTAGAAGCCATCACACAAGAGAGTTCCTCAGGTTCTTAGACCTGGCCCTGGTGAGTACACCTCATGACACAAGAAGACATATCTTTCCAGGGGTGTGCAGTCTACCTTCCCTGGATGCATCTGCTCTCCCTTCCCAGTGAATCTTAAGCATCATCAATCCTCTTTGGAAAGATTGTAGAAAAATGTGGAAAGTCCTAGGTTTATGCCAGTAGCATTAAAGATTCAATCTCATCATGCAGAGACTTACAAACTATGTTACCACAAGATAAGATGTTGGGGGAGAGAGGACATTTGAGTTTTGCTCTTGACAGATAAGGGGATTTCCAGGAGGTTACACTGTCAAGAAGGCACAGGGAACTCTACTCAGCATTCTGTAATAACTTATAGGGGAAAAGAGCCTGAAAAAGAATGGATATATGTATATGTATAACTAAATCACTTTGCTGTACACCTGAAACTGACACAGCATTGTAAACTATACTACAGTATAAAATAAAAATTTAAAAAATAAAATTAAATTAAAGAAAAGAAGGCATTCCAGGCGGATGGAAGAGGGCATGCAAAAGTGAGTTATGTTCCAGAAATGGTGCTTAGTCGAGAGTAGCTTAATTAAAACACTGATGTTCATGGAGAGGAGGAGCGAGAGATATGAATGAGTAGACTGAACTGTTTTATGATTGATTTACTCTAAATTGAGGAATTCATATTTAATTTTGCAGTTAATATTCAGCCAGTAAATTTTTGCTTAAGGAGTATATTGATTAATCACTACCTTTCTTAACTAGATGTTATATGAACCTCGAGGCTATTTTTATGTACTACTTATTTATGTGTTTATTTATGCATTTTAGTGTGTATTTTTGCCTGTAGACCTTGTGTATGTTTATTCATGTTGCAAAGTATTGTCTCATACATTTTAAATATATATTCAAAACCTATAAAATTTTTCTCACTTTAAAAAATATCTTGTAATAGAACAAAGTGCTAAATCTGATTATTTACGTACATCTCCTTTTCCTGTAAGAGGTACCCTATTAAGTTGACTTCTCTGTGTGGCATTCACTGACCACATTTGGCTGTGGTAACGGTATATGATTTACTTCTTATCTCTAAGGAAATATCCTGTAGATAGTTATTTGTCCTTTGGGACTAGCAGAGGATGAAACCATAAAAATAGATTTTTCACTGTGAAACTGTAGGTAAGCTTCCATGTAGATTTTGTAAAATTTTTCTTTTTTCCACTCCTACTTCCACCATGTTAACCTGCCTCTCTACGACTTCACATCTGGTCTTGAAATAAGCCTCTTAAGACATTGGTTTCCTGCTCCATCCCATTTGATTAATCCTGCACACTGTTGCCATACTCCTGTTCATAAAAATTTCTTGAATCGTGTCATGTCTCATTGAGACAACTTTTATTGTTCACCCCCATGACTTTTTTATAGTCCAAAGGACACAGTCCTCTGCAATTTAACATTTAAAGATGACCAATTTCGATACCAGATTACCTATGAAATCATTCAAGCTGCTCTATTCAGGTAAACGTGTCCTTTGCTATTTGATTAATTTTCTCTTTCTGGAAGGTCAGTTTTTCCTTTGTTTGAACCCAATGAAATTGGACCCACAGGCAGCCGTCCCACTCCCCTTGGCAGTAAGGGTCTTTAGTGATCTCTTGACCCAAATTATCTTTTCCTTCACTGGCTGTGATTAGAAAAGGAACGGTGGGGGCCAGGTTGGGGGGCACTGGGAGGAAAATTGTTCCCTCAGAAAGAATAACGGTAACAAAAAATGCTTTCTCTTTTCCTCATATTCCTAACGCTGCCTTAATTTCCCAGGCAATTGGGAGGCTGATGAATAGGATATAGGTTAAAGTCCTTAGATTCTTGGCAACTGTTGGGAAGGACGCAAAGCTGAAGGCAAAGAATAATCATGGTTTGAAACCTAAGTCCTAGAGGTTGGAAAGCTCAAATATTGGGATGGTGTCTTAAAGAATCAAATACCTACCCCTTTATATTAATTCTCTACACTGATGGTAGGTGGAGAGCATGAATGAGTTTGAAGCAAAGATTCTGCATTAGATTTAGGTGGTGGAGTCTAGTTAAATTGAAAGGAAAAATACCTGGTGTGAAGGAAATAATATTCTTCTTGGGTTCTCAGGTTCTTGGTTTTGTTTTATTTGTTTGCATTTGGCAAGAGAGGACTTTGTGAATGGGACCGAGCTAAAATAGAACTTGCCCTGGAGGTAATTAGCTATTCAGAAAAATAGAAAAAAAGGAATAAAAAGTAATTAGAACCTTACTTCACTCATTAAAATATAATTCAAAATAAATTATGCAATGGTTAACTTTCTATTTTCATTCGACTTGTTTTTAGTCACCTCAAATTCAGTATTTCCCCAACCAAGGGAAATGGCCATGTATCTGTGGCCATATTTCTTGGACTACCTATCTTGTTATAAAATAATTTAGGAGTTATCTTTACACCTCTTACCATTATATCTTATTCATTACCAGAACCTATTGCTCTTGTATGCGAGATATCTGTGAATACATCCACTTCTCTCCTTTTCAATCCCCATCTTATTCCAAGCTTCTCCCATTTTTCACCCACAATGTTATTATTTGGGTGAGACTTCCTTTCCTCTATCCCATTTTCTTCTTTACAGCCAAAGACATCATTTTGAAATATAAAACTAAGTGTATTTTCCCTCCCGTCATACTCTTGGGGGAAAATGATTAAAAACACAGTCTTCTTCCAGTCCAGAAAATTTTTCCATGAAGGGAGGAGAGAAAGAAAGCACTTTTATCATTGAGTAAGCCTGAGGCTGGAACGTGAGACACATCACAGGCACCCCACTAGGCGACAGCATGGAAGAGAAACCTCATCCTCTGATATAGCCAAGTAGATACAGCCCATCACTTACATGTTCTCAAGATAAACAATAACTCATCCTCGAGTAAGAGGACTTGACAGCACCATTTGTCACACACAGTTCATCTTAACTTTACCTGGTAATTGGAGTCACCATCTGTGTTAACTAACTGGCTTTACTCAGAGGACAACCAAACTAACTTCCCAGGTCTTTATTACAGGAAGTTGTTTTGCGACTTGAAGTCCTGAAGATAGACGGCTGTCCTACTACAGAAACTGAGAGACAGGGGCTATCTCCCTTGATGTTCACATCTCAGAGAGATTGCTCCCAAGTCCTTGAGAAAGAATGACAGTCTGAGGTCTGTAAAGTCCACAAGAGGCTGACCTAGTTTTCGAAAGGATTTCTATCACTTCAAAAGAGCAAAGTATTTACAAGTCCAGATTTTTTAAGGAAATGCTCAAAGGAAAAGGAGGTTGGGGAAATCTCTTTATTTTCAACAGGGAGAATTAAGTCTCTTATTTTTAATTTGTATTTGTCTTTACAACACCAAACATGTTTCCATTCTTTCCATTCTTCTTAGGATAAAGACCAGAAATCTTAAGAGGCTTGTAATGCTGCCTTACCTCTCTCTCCAGCTTTATCTCTGACTCCATTCTCTCCTCACAGACATGTTCAGCTACATTGTTCTTATTTTATTGTATCAGAGTTCACACTACATTGATTTAGCATAAGATAATTTTTCTGCTTCACCATCCCCTCAACAAATTTAGCCGTGTCAGATCTTTTACATCTCAGCTCGAGCCTTCCTTTCAGTAATAGCTGCCTCTTGCATGAGATTTTAATCTGCATGAGCCCAGGGGCTGTATCAGATTTTGTTCAGTATTGCTTTATGCCAAGTTTAAACTGTGTTTTCTTTATGCATAGTAAGCACCTAATATTTTTAAAGGAATTAATGAAAAAGAGTAACATTAAAATGTTAGTAAAAAAGTAAAAGAGAAATTGATTAAATACTTACCAAATATTTGAATGGAGGAAAGCTTCTTAATGGTTAAAAAAAGACCGTAGAACAGGTTTCTTTAAGAAAAAGAATGATAACTTTGATTTAAAGTGTCCCATGTGTAAACACACACACACACATAAGGCAAATAATACACTGGAAAAATACAGCAATGAATTAAGTACTGTATTATAATTTTGGGGGGAGGATATTTTACAAAGAATTAGGTAATAAAATCCAGAAAAGATGATATCTAAATAAATACCAACCACAGAAAAAAATACATCACCAGTAAGCTGAGAAATGCACATTAAAGTTAGATGTCATGTTTAGCAGTGCTTTTTACAATTATACTATTTAATATGGAAGAGGATATAGTAAAACTTTCTTACATTCCTAGTGGGAATGTAGATTTGTACAACTCTTTGCAAAATGACTTGGTAATATTTATGAAGAGACTTGAAATGTTGATACTCTTTGAACAAGTAAATCCACTTCTGGGGATGTCCTCTGGAATGCAGCAAGAACTTAGCACATAAAGATGCTTATTATTCAAAGTTTGTTTTAATAGTGTGATACTGGAAACAAGCTAACTATTCAAAATTGGAGGAATGGTTTACTAATTTATAGAATATGTATATTTATGTGATGAATTTCTGCACAGGCACAAAATATGATGTTTTCAGGTAGTTTTTAACAGCATGGAAATATGTCCTTTTGTATTTATTGACAAGTTTAACAAATATATATACACACGCACACACATATATAATAATATTAAATAACAAAAACAACATTCCACTTATTTACTATGACCTATATTAAAAATTAGATTTTATATGTATATAAGAGTTGTTGAAAAGACACTTCACCTTCAGGTGATCTTATAAAGCTCTTCTTTAGGTGTGATCAATTTAAGGAGAATATTCAGTGAATTTTTTTCCCCAAGTAAAACAACTATTGTTTACTTCTTTAGTTTTTATTTAGGCATGGCTTTTCTTTATGTGTATTTCAAATAAATGTCCCTCTGAAGATATTATTTGCATTAAGAAGAATAACCATGTATTATTACCTTTTCATAAAACTGTATATAAACCTGTGTGTTAGAATTAGAGATTTATAACTAAATTTTCTATGCAAACTAAAAAAAATTCAGAAGCTGTTACATTTGATTCAGTGAATATTTTTCAGTTTTACTGTATTTTCACAAAATAATTAAAAATAAATTTTAACTCTGAAAGAAAACACATTTTGACTGTGTAAAAAGAGAAGTAAATAGAAAACCATGAGAAAAATACTTGAACAAAAGACAAGAATAAGAGATTTGTTGTGAGCTTATTTAATTCAGGATTTTGTCTTCTTCTTCTTAGTTCATAGCCTATTTGTTTTCGTTCTATTTCCTGTAAAATCATTGACCAGGTCCCCAAAGACATTAGAGACTCTGGTAAGTACATATTACTTGGCTTGTTGCAACGGTGTGGGAATAGAATTGCTCCTATTTTCCTGCAACAGCTGCAGGCCAAAACAAAAACCAAAAAAAAAAAAAAAGGAAGGGAGAAGAAGGAGAAAAAAAAGAAAGAAAAAACCCCACACAAGTTAAGGCAAATTTAAAAATTATAAAATAATAATACAGATATAATATCCTTACTTTATGATCTTCCTTGTTAATTGATAATCGGAGGTCGATTTTAATAGATTTCACCATTTGATTCAATTTGACCTTTATGCACATTTTTCTATGGTATATGAGAGTTGCATATATAATTTCTTTGGCAATGCATAGGATGTGAGACTACAGTTACTGAAGAAATGTCTTCGGTTTCATTGTATCATGTTATGTTCTAATTAGAAATAAAAGTTAATCACTCACTCTATTACAATATCAGCTTGCGGTTAAAGAGTGCTTTGTGGAAAGTATTAGACATCCCCCACTTTACCAGGATGCTCATTTGTAACATTTTGGTGAAAACAGTGAGGTAACATATTACAGACCGTTCCCTGTCAGAGTGTGCAATCTCTCACATCTCTCCACGTAAGAATAATTAGATCTCATTGCTTTTTCTTAATAATTCTGAAAGGTATTCTTTTTTTTTCATTTAAATTTATTTATTTTTTTACATAGCAGGTTCTTATTAGTCATCCATTTTATACACATCCGTGTATACATATCAATCACAATCTCCCAATTAATCACACCACCATTCCCCTCGATGCTTTCCCCCCTTGGTATCCATAGTTTTTTTCTCTACTTCAGTGTCTCAATTTCTGCTCTGCAAACTGGTTCATCTGTACCATTTTCTAGGTTCCACATATATGCATTAATATGTGATATTTGTTTCTCTCTTTCTGACTTACTTCACTCTGTATGACAGTCTCTCAATTCATCAACGTCTCTACAAATGACCCAATTTTGTTCCTTTTTATGGCTGAGTAATATTCTGTTGTAAACATGTACCACATCTTCTTTATCCATTCATCTGTTGATGGGCATTTAGGTTGCTTCCATGACCTGGCTATTGTAAATAGTGCTGCAGTGAACATTGGGCTGCATGTGTCTTTTTGAATTGTGGTTTTCTCTGGGTATATGCCCAGCAGTGGGATTGCTGGGTCATATGGTATTTCTGTTTTTAGTTTTCTAAGGAACCTCCATAGTTCTCCACTATGTTCTCCATAATGGCTGTATCAATTTACTTTCTCAACAACAGTGCAAGAGGGTCCCCTTTTCTCCACACTCTCTCCAGCATTTGTTGTTTGTAGATTTTTTGATGATGCCCATTCTAACTGGTGTGAGGTGATACCTCATTGTAGTTTTGATTTGCATTTCTTTAATAATTCATGATGTTGAGCAGCTTTTCATGTGCTTCTTGGCCGTCTGTATGTCTTCTTTGGAGAATTGTCTATTTACGTCTTCTGCCCATTTTTTGATTGGGTTGTTTGTTTTTTAATATTGAGCTGCATGAGCTGTTTATATGTTTTGGAGATTAATTCTTTGTCTGATGATTTGTTTGCAAATATTTTCTCACATTCTGAGGGCTGTCTTTACGTCTTGTTTTTGGTTTCCTTTGCTGTACAAAAGCTTTGAAGTTTCATTAGGTCCCACTTGTTTACCAGTGTATGGGAATGCAAGAGATTTCTGTGCATTAATTTTGTATCCTGCAACTTTACCAAATTCATTGATTAGCTCTAGTAGTTTTCTGGTGGCATCTTTAGGATTCTCTATGTATAGTATCATGTCATTTGCAAACAGTGACAGTTTTACTTCTTTTCCAATTTGTATTCCTTTTTCTTCTCTGATTGCTGTGTCTAGGACTTCCAAAACTATGTTGAATAATAGTGGTGAGAATGGACATCCTTGTCTTGTTCCTGATCTTAGAGGAGATGCTTTCAGTTTTTCACCATTAAGAGTGATGTTTGCTGTGGGTTTGTCGTATATGGCCTTTATTATGTTGAAGTAGGTTCACTCTTTGCCCACTTTCTGGAGAGTTTTTATCATAAATCAGTGTTGAATTTTGTCAGAAGATTTTTCTGCATCTATTGAGATGATCCTATGGTTTTTATTCTTCAATTTGTTAATATGGTGTATCACATTGGTTAATTTGCATATATTGAAGAATGCTTTCATCCTTGGGATAAATCCCACTTGATCATGGTGTATGATCCTTTTAATGTGTTGTTGAATTCTGTTTGCTAGTCTTTTGTTGAGGATTTTTGCATCTATATTCATCAGTGATATTGGGCTGTGATTTTCTTTCTTTTTTTTTTTTTGTAGTATCTTTGTGTGGTTTTGGTATCAGGGTGATGGTGGCCTCATAAAATGAGTTTGGGAGTTTTCCTTACTCTGCAATTTTTTGGAAGAGTTTGAGAAGGATGGGTGTTAGCTCTTCTTTAAATGATTGATAGAATTCACCTGTGAAGCCATCTGGTCCTGGACTTTTGTTTGTTGGAAGATTTTTAATCACAGTTTCAATTTCATTACTTGTGATTGGTCTGTTCATATTTTCTATTTCTTCCTGGTTCAGTCTTGGAAGGTTATACCTTTCTAAGAATTTGTCCATTTCTTCCAGGTTGTCCATTTTATTGACATAGAGTTGCTTGTAGTAGTCTCTTAGGATACTTTGTATTTCTGTGCTGCCTGTTGTAACTTCTTCTTTTTCACTTCTAATTTTATTGATTTGAGTCCTCTCCCTCTTCTTCTTGATGAGTCTGGCTAATGGTTTATCAATTTTGTTTATCTTCTCAAAGAACCATCTTTTAGTTTTATTGATCTGTGCTATTGTTTTATTTGTTTCTATTTCATTTATTTCTGCTCTGATCTTTATGATTTCTTTCCTTCTGCTAACTTTGGGTTTTGTTTGTCCTTCTTTCTCTAGTTCCTTTAGGTGTAAGTTTAGATTTATTTGAGATTTTTCTTGTTTCTTGAGGTAGGCTTGTATAGCTATACACTTCCTTCTTAGAACTGCTTTTGTTGCATCCCATAGGTTTTGTACCATCGTGTTTTCATTGTCATTTGTCTCTAAGTATTCTTTGCTTTCCTCTTTGATTTCTTCAGTGTTCTCTTGGTTATTTAGTAACATATTGTTTACCCTCCATATGTTTGTGTTTTTTACATTTTTTTCCTGTAATTGATTTCTAATCTCATAGCGTTGTGATCAGAAAAGATGCTTGATATGATTTCAATTTTCTTAAATTAACTGAAGCTTGATTTGTGATACAAGATGTGATGTATCCTGGAGAATATTCCATGCACACTTGAGAAGAAAGTATAATCTGCTCTCTTTGGATGGAATGTCCTATAAATATCAATTAAATCTATGTGGCCTGTTGTGTCATTTAAAGCTTGTGTTTCCTTATTAATTTTCTGTTTCGATGATCTGTCCATTGGTGTAAGTGAGGTGTTGAAGTCCCCCACTATTATTGTGTTACTGTCGATTTCCTCTTTTTGAGCTGTTAGCATTTGCCTTATGTATTGAGGTGCTCCTATGTTGGGTGCATATATGTTTATAATTGTTATGTCTTCTTCTTGGATTGATCCCTTTATCATTATGTAGTGACCTTCCTTGTCTTTTGTAACATTATTTATTTTAATGTCTATTTTATCTGATATGAGTATTGCTACTCCAGCTTTCTTTTGATTTCCATTTGCATGGAATATCTTTTTCCATCGCTTCACTTTCAGTCTGTATGTGTCCCTAGGTGTGAAGTGGGTCTCTTGTAGACAGTATATATATGGGTCTTGTTTTTGTATCCATTCAACAAGCCTGTGTCTTTCTGTTGGAGCATTTACTCCATTCACATTTAAGGCAGTTATCAATACGTATGTTCCTATTACCATTTTCTTAATTGTTTTGGGTTTGTTTTTGTAAGTCCCTTTCTTCTCTTGTGTTTCCCACTTAGAGAAGTTACTTTAGTATTTGTTGTAGCGCTGGTTTGGTGGTGCTGAATTCTCTTAACTTTTGCTTGTCTGTAAAGCTTTTGATTTCTCTGTCGAATCTGAATGAGATCCTTGCTGGGTAGAGTAATCTTGGTTGTAGGTTCTTCCCTTTCATCACTTTAAGTATATCATGTCACTCCCTTCTGGCTTGTAGAGTTTCTGCTGAGAAATCAGCTGTTAACCTTATGGGAATTCCCTTGTATGCTATCTGTCATTTTTCCCTTGCTGCTTTCAATAATTTTTATTTGTCTTTAATTTTTGCCAATTTAATTACTATGTGTCTTGGTTTGTTTCTCCTTGGGTTTATCCTGTATGAGACTCTCTGAGCTTCTTGGACTTGGGTGGCTATTTCCTTTCCCATGTTAGGGAAGTTTTCGACTATAATCTCTTCAAATATTTTCTCAGGTCCTTTCTCTCTCTCTTCTCCTTCTGGGACCCCTATTATGCGAATGTTGTTGACTTTAATATTGT
The DNA here is from genome assembly GCF_025265405.1 of Mesoplodon densirostris. Classification (NCBI taxonomy): domain Eukaryota; kingdom Metazoa; phylum Chordata; class Mammalia; order Artiodactyla; family Ziphiidae; genus Mesoplodon; species Mesoplodon densirostris. Next base: position 187,544,937 of record NC_082662.1, on the reverse strand, counting down.
CCCAGAGGTCTCTTAAGCTGTCTTCATTTCTTTTCATTCTTTTTTCTTTATTCTGTTCCACAGCAGTGAATTCCACCATTCTGTCTTCCAGGTCACTTATCCATTCTTCTGCCTCAGTTATTCTTCTATTGATTCCTTCTAGTGTACTTTTCATTTTAGTTATTGTATTGTTCATCTCTGTTTGTTCTTTAAATCTTCTAGATCTTTGTTAATTATTTCTTGCATCTTCTTGATCTTTGCCTCCATTCTTTTTCTGACGTCCTGGATCATCTTCACTATCATTATTCTGAATTCTTTTTCTCGAAGATTGCCTATCTCCATTTCATTTAGTTTTTTTTCTTGGGTTTTATCTTGTTCCTTCATCTGGTACATAGCCCTCTACCTTTTCATCTTGTCTATTTTTCTGTGAATGTGGTTTTTGTTCCACAGGCTGCAGGATTGTAGTTCTTCTTTCTTCTGCTGTCTGCCCTCTGGTGGATGAGGCTATCTAAGAGGCTTGTGGAAGTTTCCTGATGGGAGGGACTGGTGGTGGGTAGGGCTTGCTGTTGATCTGGTGGGCAGAGCTCAGTAAGACTTTAATATGCTTGTCTGCTGATGGGTGGGGCTGGGTTCCCTCCCTGTTGGTTGTTTGTCCTGAGGTGACCCAACACAGGAGCCTACCTGGGCTCTTTGGTGGGGCTAATGGTGGACTCTGGGGGGGCTCACACCAAGGAGTACTTCTCAGAACTTCTGCTGCCAGTGTCCTTTTCCTCACGGTGAGGCACAGCTGCCCCCCGCCTCTGCCAGAAACCCTCTAACACTAGCAAGTAGGTCTGGTTCAATATCCTGTGGGGTCATTGCTCCTTCCTCTGGGTCCCAATGTGCACACTACTTTGTGTGTGCCCTCCAAGAGTGGAGTCTCTGTTTCCCTCAGTCCTGTCGAAGTCTTGCAATCAAATCCTGCTAGCCTTCATAGTCTGATTCTCTAGGAATTCCTCCTCCCGTTGCCGGACCCCCAGGTTGGGAAGCCTGACGTGGGGCTCAGAACCTTCACTCCCGTGGGTGAACTTCTCTAGTTTGTGTGTCACCCACCCAGCAGTTATGGGATTTGCTTTTATTGTGATTATGCCCCTCCCACCATCTCATTGCAGCTTCTCCTTTGTCTTTGGATGTGGGGTATCTTTTTTGGTGAATTCCAGTGTCTTTCTATTGATGATTGTTCAGCAGTTTGTTGTGATTCTGGTATTCTCTAAAGAGGGAGTGAGAGCATGTCCTTCTACTCTACCATCTTGAACCGGTCCTGAAAGGTATTCTTTGATAAAGAAGTTTGATTTCCTAGGGAACAATAGATGTGCTTTAAAATAGTGAATGATGTATGTTTTCATTTAAAAGAAGGTAGATAACCAGAAAACTGATTTTCTTAAGTAAATTACCTGCTCTTGTTCACCAATAAGACTTCTAAAATATGAACTTTCTTTAACCCACCCCCCACTTTTGAGTGATTTTATAATTTTTAAAAAGTATTTTTTTTTCTTTTTGTGTATTTCTCATCACTTTGATGTGATTAGGTGGGGCTCTGCTAAGCAGAATGGACTTACTTTGCTTTTAATTAATACATTCCCTGTATGTACTGGGCCAGATTGTCATTTTTCTTATCAGCCTACCATTTTTTTTTCCTACACAGAGATAATGTTGAGTCATAAACTTTGTAAGAGGAGAATATCCACAGGGACCATGAAAAATTACATCATGACTGTTAATTAACACCAAGCTGCCTCCTACAGGTGATAAAGTTTGGTGGGAATGTACACTGAGATCATTATATTCCTTAAGAAATGGTGGAGGGTGATATTTGCTGTTTTGGTTAATTCATAATCAAAATTATGATGCAAATATTGTTAGAATTTTGTAGAAAAAATATCTTTTATGCCATCTTTATTTGTCTTTCTAAAACAGTACTATGAAGTATTTATGAACTAATACAGAGACATCCAGAAAGTGAAAAAACTCATTATTTTAATGATAGAACAGTAATTCCTGTTTTTAGGAACAAATATAATGTAGGGGTGGGCACAGCTGTGGAGAGAATTGGGGAGTGTTGTTTTAGAATTAGTGGATGGTATCTTTTTTTCTTATTCACATAAAAATATCTATCTTGCTTTCTCTTTTTTTTTAACCTATTTTATTCTGATTCTAGGGAGGGTTTGGAATTGGGTAGGCAAGTACTTTGGTGACTTGATAAACAAGGATAAGAAGAACAGAAGAATTGGCAAGAGTTTGAGGTTCATCATGTTTATAAATATTTCTGAATCTCAAATCACGTGACTTTTAATCTAGTAATACTGCCTGGATTCCTACTGCATTATGGACTCCTCAAAATTTGTCTCACGTGTCGTGGTTAGTTATAGGTGCACCAATTCACAAAGTATACCAACCAGGGCAGGTAGAAGGGTGACACTCTCTGACTGAAAATGCAAGGGTGGAGAGTGTGTATGAGATCTATCTATGTTCAGATGCCTGGAGATATTTAAGCTTCTCAGGGAAGTGACCACCATGTTTATTTAACTTGATGTGGTAGCCTTTTTACCTAGCACTAAATGTAGCTTACAGTGGATGTTCTTTAAATGAATGTAATTGAAAAAGGAAACTTTTTTTTTTTTTTTTTGTCATGGTTCAGGGCAACACTAAGAGAGTAAAAAGCTGCAGGAAAACACATAGAGGAAGAATGATCTCCTATGGACTTCATCCTTATGAAGGAAGTGGGTTCCCTGACACTAAGTCTGACTGCCAATGCTGGTGTTCATCTTTCATGGATGATTTAGAAGATATCTCTCTGGGTCATAGAAGAAAGTACCTTTTAAAGAACGCCTGCATTTTAATTTTACATGATTCTAACTTTCATGTCCTTAGCTTACAAAACACTGCAGTCACCACGATCTAAATGAAATAGCAAAGTAGTCAGAGTTCATTTCTGTAATTCTCTCTCTGCACTTCAGAATCCCTCTCCTTTTAAAACTGTTCTCCCACCTTCAAAATCTCCAAAGCCCCACTTGTACCTGTCATGTACCAGCTCTCCTGTTCCCTCTAGTTCCACTGTTTATGCAAACAATTCAAAATCTGTTCCGTCCCTCAAATCCAAACAAAAACAGCCCTTATTGCTCAGTGCTTTTGTGTTACAATCTGGTGAAAATAATTCAACAGAAGTTATGGATTTAAAATAAATGAAACGATCTCAGAGGGTGTTTAAGCCTGAGTACATCCCCATCAATATCTAAGTGTTCAGTCCTGGAAGAGGCAAGAACAGGGAACTTCTAAGCTTGACATGTCTCCTGGAGGCCATGAGGAGCCCACCCACTTTTTTCAGTGACTCCCACCCCAAGGGGCAGTGCTGTAAAAACACACACCTTGAACTGAGAGAGCATGGTCTGGCACAACTTCTGCAAGTATCTGAACTCATGAATCATAAATATGTGAATGACGGGCCTCCCTGGTGGCGCAGTGGTTGAGTCCGCCTGCCGATGCAGGGGATACGGGTTCGTGCCCCGGTCTGGGAGGATCCCATATGCCGTGGAGCGGCTGGGCCCGTGAGCCATGGCCGCTGGGCCTGCGCATCCAGAGCCTGTGCTCCGCAACGGGAGAGGCCACAACAGTGAGAGGCCCACATACCGCAAAAAGAAAAAAAAAAAAAAATATGTGAATGTGAACAGTTGCTTGTATGTAGGAAAAAAATTTTTCATTAGGAACACAGTTTTCCTATGTCACTTTTAAATGTCCCATGAGGTCATCTTGAATTTACTCTCAACAATCCCTCTTTTCCTAGCATGTTTTTTGGTTTTGGTTTTGGTTGTTTTTCCTTTTACTGTCCCCAAGCCTCTGCTTCTGGGAACAGAAGCATCTACCTGAAGGAAACAGAGATTCCCATGATAACTAAGGGGAAAGGGAATAGAAGTGAGAAACAGAGCAGAGCTGGTGTCTGCTGGCTGATTTATTTTAGAACCTGTACACATGATCTTGAGTTTGTTTTTAAACCTGTGTACTTGGATAAAATATAAATGTAGTCTACATTCAAAATCCTAAATGATGTCCTATATGTTAACATAAGTGATGACGTCAAAAGACTACAAAGCTGAAGTTATTTCCTTGATTTTGATAATCTTTTAGTATAATAGTATATCTAACAGAAATTACATGTAATATAAAAATCCACATTTTTCTGACAGAGTGATCACAAAATGTGTGATGTTTAAAATAACCAATCTTCATTTTGTGTTTTTTCTTTCACATGTTACTGGAAGCAAAACACTTAAGAGGAATCTAGACAATCCAAATGTTTGATTTTCCAAATGATTTTGCCAGAATCTTTGAGTTAATTTTTTTTCTCTCACTCCTGCTGAGAAAGTACATACATTTTGAAATTTAGTGTATTTGAGCAATGCTTTTTTCCCCCTTTAAGATGATAATAAGCATATGGGAGTGGGATTGAATTTGAGACAAGCTGTTGATTTCTATTGAATACTCAAAAAATGTAAGGTATCAAATTTTTTTTTAAACTATCCAGTGATAGGCTAAAATGTATTAAAAGTTCAGTAAAAAATCATCCTGATGTGGAGCTTATAGGAAGAAACCTATGTTTGGAGTATATTTCATAATTGAAGTTGTGATTATTTGCTTAGTCCTTAGGGTTATAAAGTTATGGTTTTCAAGGAAAAGAATTAAGGAGCAGAGAGGTTTACTGAAATTCACATAGTGGCAGCAAGAATATTATTATTATTATACCTATCCTATCACCATTCTTTTGTTATCTCTTTGTTATTTTTGCAACCATGTATTTAGAAATAACATACATATATATATATATATAATATGTTCTATTATATAATTATAAAATAACATATATGTTATATGATAGTATATATATGTCATTATATATATATAACATATATAAACATATATTATATAACAGTATAATATATTATAACATATATATAGTCCTATATTCCTAAGAAAGACTTTGGACAGATAGAGAATATACACTGGACGTATTAACTGATTTTAAAGGATATACTTATAAATATATTTTCTTCTGTAACTATTGAGAAAATAGACTTCTGAGAAATCAAGTGGTATTTCTTAGAGGTATAGCTAAAAGGAAATGGAGACCTGGGTTTTGTTTACATCTTTATGACACTAGATTAGCACAACCATTTAACTTTGTGGATTCTCAGTCTCTTCATTTGTAAACCAGTGGGACTGAACTGGAAGACCATTTCTAGCTCTAGTTTGTTTGGCTAAAGAAAGAAACAGTCTAGTCTTAGAACATCTGTGAGAACAGGAGGTCTGTCTTTGGGGCCTTCTCACCTACATTTCTTTGCCACTCTGCCCTCTTCTTTCTTGCTCATCTGTTTTCTGCTGAAAATATTCAGGTGTCAGGGCCCACGAGGTTTCCTACTGAACTTCTTCCTTCTGGAAAAGGTTTATGATGACTTTTATAACTTGCTGTTTAGCTTAACCTCTACCAAAATACCCAGGCCTTATCCAATTAAACTCTGCTTTCAGCTAGCAATAAAAAAAAATACTCGAATGAATCTAAGTAGCAGACTTACATGTTTATGTTCTCAGTTTTTAGTATGCATCACTTGTTGAAAGCCCATATTTGACGCCTGGTGCCCCAACCCCTGAATGTCCATTTTTAACAAATTCCCTAACAGATGTGGAGGCTATTTGGGAAACATAGGTCTAGGAATTTTGTATATTGCCAGAGATTTAGAACGATTTATTTCAAATTATAGATAGAATATTTGGGGTTTGCGACATGATGCTTCAAGTCACATAATAAAATTGTGTATAATTTTTATAGGTTTTACTCCTGAGACAGTTCTCACTCTCTGGCATGTGCCTATTTCCTGCAGGATAATTCTGTTTCTTTTCTCCAATGAATTTTCCCACATAGTATTTCACCTAGAGTTCATGTGTAAAAAAATGGAGTCACAATTGAGAAAAATGGAAGAAAATGAACTTTCAAAATCGTCATCTATTCTATATATAGTAGTAACAATTTATCCCTCCCCCCACCCACCCCCTGGCAACCACAAGCTTGCCTTCTAAATCCATAACTCTATTTCTGTTTTGTAGATAAGTTCATTTGTCCCCTTTTTTAGATTCCACATATCAGTGATATCATATGATATTTGTCTTTCTGTGTCCGACTTCACTCAGCATGACAATCTCCAGCTCCATCCATGTTGCTGCAAATGGCATTATTTTGTTCTTTTTTATGGGTAATATTCCATTGTATATATGTACCACATCTTCTTTATCCATTCATCTGTTGATGGACATTTAGGTTGCTTCCATGACCTGGCTATTGTAAACAGTGCCACAATGAACATTGGGGTGCATGTATCCTTTAGAATTATGGTTTTCTCTGGGTATATGCCCAGGAGTGGAATTGCTGGATCATATGGTAGTTCTATTTCTAGTTTTTAAAGGAATCTCCATACTGTTCTCCATAGTACCAATTTACATTCCCACCAACAGTGCAAAAGGGTTCCCTTTCTCCACACCCTCTCCAGCATTTATTGTTTGTAGGTTTTTTGATGATGGCCATTCTGACTCATGTGAGGTGGCACCTCACTGCAGTTTTGATTTGCATTTCATTAACAATTAGTGATGTTGAGCATCTTTTTATGTCCTTTTAGCCATCTGTATGTCTTCTTTGGAGAAATGTCTATTTAGATCTTCTGCCCATTTGATTGGGTAAAAAAATATTTAAAAATACTATAAAAACAGATCTTCCTTAAGTGACTCACTGTAGAAGTTCAATGCCAAGAATAGGTTTTTAGTATTTTTATTTATTAGTTACTATTGTTTTCTCTAATTCCCCTCATATACTCATTTTCATAGCTTATAAAAGTTCTGCTTATTTAATGAGCAACTCCATGAAATTCCTTAAAATCTATTGCTCAGTGGATGGCCTTGGGCCTTTACTAGAAATGCTGAAAATTTGGACCCAGTCCAGACCTACTGAATTAGAACCTGCATTTTATGAGATTCCTAGTTGATTTGTATTTGTTTTAAAATTTGAGAAGTGCTACCTTAAAATACTTTTCCTTGGGCTCTACCAGACTGGAGTTTACTTTTAATATGTTACCTTATGAAATTACAAAATTTTAATAATAATGTTTTAAAAAGTAGCTGTATTGTTTTTGTGTAAATTATACATGTCTATTTAAGATATAAAGATAATACAGAGAAATAGAAATAAAGAAACTCACTCAACAACTCAGAAATAACATTATCATATGATAATTTTAGACATCTGTATATACAGATATAGATGTAGCTATAGGTAGAAAGATGGATGGATGGATGGATAGATGGTGAAAGGATGAGGGAGAAAATTTTACTGAAGTGAAATCATGCTATCTATAAAACATTTTAAAATGAAAGATGCTAAATTAATTTTTTTCTGAAATCAGAATTATTGAGAATTTATAAATATGAAGAAATTTAAGTGAAATTGAAGGTATTGCTGTACTTGAAGCAAACGTTTCTTTACAAGAAGAGGTATTCGATTTTAAATGTCTTCTAAAATGTAATAACATTGTGTTTCAAGTTTGGACATCTGTTGTCTGTCCAATGAAGGATGAAAAAATAAATATCATTGCACTGCTTTGCACTTTCACCTCCCAATTTTGTGTCTTCAAAACAAATTTTTTTGCAATGTCAAGGTTTCTAATATTCACGTTCCATTCTACCATCATAATTTTAATAATTGTTTAACTTACTACTTTATTTAGGGGTATAATTATCTTATCAGTAGTACTTACAGCATCTCCCATCCTGAATTTTTATTTTGATTCATCTCTTAAATGCAAAGATTTCATTAAATATTATTATTCTCTTTCCAAGACAGTCCAACGAGTATTGTTTTCTTTAGCTTCTTGCATGCTTGAGAAGGCATGTTGTCCTTTTCCTGGAAGGCCAAAGTGCATGGATATATACTTTGTTATTCTTTGTTGCTTAATACTGGTGATACTGCTGTGCTTTCAGAGATTATTTTCTTGAATAAATCTCAGATCAGTTTAATACACCTATCTCCCCCTTCTTGTACTTAGGGAGTATATATACAGCTCTTTTTCTATGAAGTTTAGTAACTTTACCAGAATATCTTAGTTTTACTATCAATTTTTTTGTGGTGCACAGTGTGCCGTAAGTTACTGTAGATTTGAGTTTCCTTTGTTTCAGTACAGTTTTCTTTGATAAAGTTTTAAATTTTTTTCTCCATTTTACTTGTTCCCTTTCTTGGGAACTCTATCTGTGTGTTCAGATTTGTTTGTTTTTCTTTTATTTCAACATAGTAATAACCAGTTTTGTTACGAATGGGAGATTTCATCACTCACTCGACCCTGATGTTTAGGTTTTTCCTTCTGTACTATATCATTACCCTTAGGAATTATCACCAATGTTCTATTTCAGAGGCTGATGAATGTTCTGAGCTGTGGCCAAGAAACATAAGAAAAGATAGCATTATAGCCATCATGGGCATGGAAATCAAAACCACAGTGAGAACATACTTTCCACCTACTAAGATGGTTATGATGTAAAAAGACATAATAACAAATGTTGATGAGGATGGGGAGAAGTCAGTGCCCTCATATATTGCTGGTGGGTGTGTAAAATGGTGCAGCTGCATTGGAAAGCAGTCTGGCAATTTCTGAAAAGGTGAAACACAGATTTACCATATGACCCAGGAATTCCACTCCTAGGTGTACACTCAAGAGAAATGGGAACATGGGTTCGTGCAAAACGCACTTGTACATGGGTGTTTATAGTAGCTTTATTCATAATAGCCCCAAAATACAAGCAAGCTATGTGCCCATTAATAGATGAATGGGTAAGTGCAATGTGATATATCCATCCAAAGAATACTATTCAGCAATATGAAGGTATTAAGTACTTGTACAAGGTACAACATGGATGAACCTTGAAAATGTTATGCTAAATGAAAGGAGCCAGTCACAAAAGATTGCATATTGTATGGCCCATTCATATGAAATATTCAGAATAGGTAAATCTATAAAAACACAAAGTATTGATAGATTAGTCTTTGCCAGGGCCTGGGGTGGGTCGGGAGTGGGATGTAGAGACATTGCTCATGGTGGATGGGTATAGGGTTTCTTTGGGGGGCTGAAAATATTCTAAAATTAGGTTTGGTGATGGTTGCACAACTCTACTAATATACTAGAAACCACTGAATTGGATACTTTAAATAGGTAAATTTTGTGCTGTGTGAATTATATCACAATACAATCACTAAAAGAGAAAAGCCAAGTGGAGTGCAGTCTTGCTCCCAGGTTTCTCTTTGGTCCCTCGTGATATTAGCAGTCTTCCCAGTCAGACTGTTTCCCCAAGGTCATGGCTCTGCTTATACTCTGGTACCATTTTTCTATCCCTCTTCCCCTCAATCCAGGTGGTTCCTTTCATGGTCCTGGTGAAGATCAGAACTAACACATGGAGGTGGCTTTATTCTTCCCTTGCTTTCTTTTTAATATTACAGTCACTGCGTAATTATACCCTGCTTGTCTCCCAAAGCCTTCTTTTTTGCTTTCCAAAAACCTCTGGTGAAAGTAAAAATCCAAACCTAGACAATTTTTTTAATGGTTGTTTTTGAGATTAAGGTTGTGGGAAATATCTCATAATTCACAGGAATTGTAATTCCTGCTAGTAACTTTTGGCATGTATGGAGAAAATAGAAATATATTTGAACCAAATCATGTTTTCCAAGCCTGCTAGGCTTTTGAGAAGTCCACTGGGTTTTTTTTTTTTTAATCTTTTGCTAAGAATGAAATGAGGATTGATTTTTTTCTCTTCCTCTTCTCCAGGAAAACATTTCATAAACTTCAGAGTTAAACCCACTTTTCTTATTTTTGTGGTCAGTTTTTACTCCAAAGTTTTTTCCTCAATTGCTCACATCCTGAGAAAAATTTCACTGCTTAATCTCACAGGAGACATTATTTGTATTACAAAACAAATTTGATCATGTATAATGGGACATCAAAGTGCCAGGCCTGCTGATGTGCTTTAACACTGCTCAGGGCATTCTTTTTCCAGTGAATTTTATGTCTGAAAAAAAATTAGGAAGAAAAGACTACTCAGTGAGAATATGGAATCATATCAAAGAAAGTGTTCAAACCATCAGAGTTTCTGACATCCAGCAATTCGCTTCCAGACTAGAGATATATTAGACAAATTTATTTCCAACTTCTAAATCTAAAATTCCCCAAGATGCCCTTTTACGTTTATAATTGTAAACCCATTTATAATGAAAACACTTCTGTTAGTTTGGAAAGAGGGTTATTAGAACTTGAAATATATATGTATAAATATTTTTCACATAATTAAAATTGTATAATATATTATATATTATCATAATTAAAATTATATAATATATATCATATATAATTATAAAAATTTATATATAATTTTTCAAAAATAATTTTTTAATATGTAATACATTCACATGGTTTAACATTTTAAAACTGTGCAAACAGGAATAGAAGAAATAGAATGAAAATTCTCCCTCCTCCCCCCCACCCCTCCCAGTTTGCATTTCCAAAGACAAGCAGTTTAGCTGGTCCTTTTTTTCTGGTATATGGTTCAAGAAACATCCTACAAATTTGGAAGGAAATATGTATATATATATATATATATATATATATGCATGCATATTTCTTTTTTTCATCTTTATACAAATGCTAGTGATTATATAGTCTATTTTGTACATTTCTTTTTTTCACTTTATATGAAGTCTTGGAGATGTCCATTTTTCCAACATGGAATGGTTCCTTAAAGATTAAAAAAAATAAGTTAAATGTACTTTACAATTTTTAAAAATTAAGTTTCATTTTTGTCTGGACTCCTTTTGTCTCACAATATTTTCTTTTTCATTATATTCTTACTTTCACAGATTTACCTTTGAGAGTATTAAGATGGTAGTGTGATGTTTTAATTGCTATTCAATCTGACAAAACTTATCTTTCTGTGGTTACAGCAGAAGAGACTTCTGATTGATAATCCCTCCTGAGATGTACACAAGACATTTTGCTGAGATTAAACTTTAGTCTTCTGATTTCAGAATCCTCACAATTGCAGTATGTTAAAATGTTAATTCTCTAAGATATTGCCGAGAGACAGATGGGATAATTATCTACATATCAAATATAATTGTTTGGAAGTTACAAATTAAATCATGAACCAAATTTCTTATGCATGAAGCTTAACTCTAGTGAATTCCCTTGAAGTATTGTAAGTCAGTAGCTTTCAAGACCACTACCACTACATTTTAAATGAATGGTTTGCTTACATGTTAGCTAAATAGTTATATTATCAACTTATAACAATATAAAATATCTCACAGTATTTATTTCTGTTTTTCACTTTGTTCCTTGGTGTTCTACCAGCTTTTTTCTTTAGGTGACTCTGACCTTTCGGATCTCTATTCCTTGGTTATTTTCTCGGCTTTGTGGAACTCTGTCATCTTTGCACAGGGACCATGCTTATCTTCTCTGCATGGTTCCAGTTTTCATAGATCTGATGCCTAAGTCAACATTCTGAACTCCGGACCAGGTTAAATCCTCCTTCTATATGTTTCCTTAACTCTTCTCTTATAACACATATGCCGGCATCTTCAGTATCCATCATCCTTTAACAGAACCTCTTGTACATTGTCTTCAAGAGGAGGACCATGTCTCTCTTGTTCATTGTTTTCTCTACACTCTCAAGCTGGGTGCCTTACCCATCGTAGGGACTCAACAAATCTATGTATTTTCATTGAATGGTTGAGGGAATGAAATAACGGACTTGAAAATACCTCCCAAATTCTAAGTTCCATGGACATGTTCATGATTCTTTCTCAACTAAGTTATTTGTTCCTAATTCCCATTTCTTTGAGGCTGAGCAGGTTGATAACTCAGAAGGAAGATTATGTAAGAAAAAGGGAGAACCCTAGAAAGTTGCCTGGAATCAATCTCCTCCAACCACTTCCAGATATTCCAGACTTATGTTAGACCTCTGACTCCTGTATCCAGTATTCTATATGTTGGTCAGAGTTCTATGAAAATGCCTAAATGTTTACTCCAAATCAATGATCTCTGAAGTTTTACATACATAAATCAAATGTTATGAAGTTTTATATACAAAATCAAATGGAAGTTGCCCTTTTTCCTTGTCTTGAAAAGATGATATCACTTTGTGGCTATGTCTTTGGAAGGGTAATGCATATTTGGTTCAATTCATAGAAGGTAATTAAGAAATTCTAATTAGATTAAAAAGTGCACCTTAGAAACTATTTTTTTAAATAGAATACGTTAGGTAGATTTTAACTCAGTGTAAGTGAGTTAGTTATTTAAGCCTTTTAAATCTTGATTTTTAAAATTATAAATGTTATATTTCTGCCTTTTATAAAAACTATACACAATTTTTTCTTAATTTGACAGAGGAAAAGATTGTGCTTAAAGGGTTTGATCATCTCTCTTAAAAAATAAGCATATACTTTGAATAGGTAACATATTTACATATATTAATAACCAATGACTGTACAAGAATGTTGTGAAAAGTCTTTCTCCCGGCTTTGTCCTCTACCCAATTTTCATCCATACCTCCATTCAATAAGCAATGTTTTTTTTTTTTTTTTTTTTGCGGTACGCGGGCCTCTCACTGTTGTGGCCTCTCCCGTTGCGGAGCACAGGCTCCGGATGTGCAGGCCCAGTGGCCATGGCTCACGGGCCCAGCCGCTCTGTGGCATGTGGGATCTTCCCAGACCGGGGCACGAACCCGTGTCCCCTGCATCGGCAGGCAGACTCTCAACCATTGTGCCACCAGGGAAGCCCTCAATAAGCTTTTTTGTTTTAGTGTCCTGACATCATCTCATCTCATAGGATATGGATTAGTTAAAAGTCCAGAGTGTATTTTCAGATAATTAAAACAAATCCCCTATAATCAAAAAGTGAGTCTCTAAAAGGTCTTGCTAAAATGTAACAAAATAGGTTATGGCAGAAGATAGGATATTCTGCTTGCTAGAACAGGAATCAGCAAATTTTTCCTATGGAAAGGACCAGATATGACTGTAATTATTCTAGGCCCTGTAGGCCATAAGGACTCTTTTACAACTAGTCAACTCTGCTGTTGTAAGTTAAAGAGCATCTGTACACAATATGTAGATGAATGAACATGTTTGAGCTGAAATAAAACTTTATTTATGGACATTGAAATTTGAGTTTCATATGCCATGAAATATTCTTCTTCTTTGAATTTATTCCAGACATTTTAAAATATAAAAACCATGCTTCGTTCACAGGTTATAAAAAAAAAACAGGAAGTGGGCAAGATTTGGCTTTGGAGCTATTGTTTGCTGACCCCTGGAGTACAGCAAAATATGTTGTTGGGTTCTGAACACGATTCATTTCATTTTTAATTGATGTTTTTTGCTTTAGTGTATTCAAAATACTGATTATTAAATATCTTAATTTTTGTGTCTTATATATTCAATTCAATATATTACTTAGGGAAGAAGACATAACACTTTCGAGTGATGATTAGATGCTAGACACTTGGTACTTTATCTCGCTTAATCCAGTTACCAATGCTATGAAGTAGATATTTCTATTTTATAGATGAAGTAATGAGGAAGAAGAGGATTAGCAACATTTCCCCTATGTACTAGCTAGGGGATGGACTGTAGTTTTTAACAGAGGTTGATCATACTCCATGGTTATAGAACTGAACAACAACTACTATTCAGTCACATAAATATGCTGCTTCCACTTGGCACCCTTCTATGCTCATGGAACTTAAGTGTTCAAAGTTTTCTTCCTGTCTGTTGGTAGGTTGATGTTCAGTGCTGCTATTTTCACAAAGATATAAACAGGAAAATTGAATTCATAGTGACTTTCATTACGTAATTTTCACCTGAGTGATTTTACTTTATCTATCTTCCTTTTAAGGGGAATTGGATTGGAAAATTGGCAAATGGAGTTTAAAATAGAGTATTTTTTTTTCCAAATATGGTCTCTTACTTGCAGTTATATGTATAATTTAATTTTTCTTTCTGCAATTTCAGTCTGTTTCCTCAGATGTTCAGAACATTGGATGACACCCGATATCAAGGGATTGTTTTTCGCAGTGGTTAGAGGGAGAATGAAGTGATTTTCTGGAGGGATTATAACATTTGTTAAAGCATGTGCTCTTTCTTCGGAACTTAAAACAATTAAGAGTGTGATCCTTTCATCCCAACAACAGCATTGAATTATAGCCATAATGTTGAGAGTAAAATTCAGCTACCCTTAAAAAGAGACTTCAACATAGGAAATGCATTTTACTTTATTACTATTTAAATTTAAACAAACCTTTGTTGAATAGATACTGATTTATTGCATAGAGATTATTTCAGAGTATTTTAGGAGTTTATTAAATTATTTGAATAGGATTGTTTCGGTAAAAGCAAAAACTAGTAGCACGCCATTATAATTAATATTATCACTTGTTTGGAAAAGGTTAAATTTTCATTTTGCATTAGAATCTTGTGCAAATAACTTGAAATATGCTAACCAATAGGATGATTATGACATTCAACAGTCATCTGCCATGCTGTTAAGACATTCTCTCTTTAGTCCTGGCAAATATACATTTTAAAATCCTTTTAGAGGTTTGTGGGTTTATCTCTGGTGTACAAGAGCATTCTGTAATTAAATAATTAAATTATTGATTCCAAATCATAGGGCTTTAGAGATCAGAGAATTTCTTTAATTTTAATGATCGTTTAAAGGCTAATAATTAGAAGGTTCACTTACTGACCTGTAGATGTCAGAGAAAAAATTTATTTCATATCTGCTTCCACAATTTAAAGCAGAAGCTAATACTAAGATCATGCATGGCATTTTATTCTATTGATAAGAGTTGCAGTCATTACTTAATGGCTATAAAGGAGGAGGGAAAGACCCTTTTTGTAAGAAGAGTAGTTTATTTAAAATAAAAATTAAATATTGTGTGTGATGAAATTGAAAATATTTGTCAAGAATGTGGAATAATGCCCTTCTATGTAAGAGACACTAATACCCTTAAAAACGTTAGCTGTTCTTATTTTTAAACTTTTTTACAGAGTGTAAGATATTAATATTTTGATATTTATTCACAGAAGTCAGAAATTTGTATTTAAAACATAAGCATGTTGAAAATTATTAAATATACCAATGATTATACTTTATGTATGCATAATAATGATTTCAGAAAGCCCTGTGAAGGAGGGTATAGTATTCTCAGCAGGCCATACAGTGCCCAGTACATATGGAGTACTCAAATGTTTATTGAATGAATTAATTAATGGCACTGATCTTCTATCTACTTTGTTTTATCCCCCTAAATCTTTTTTTTCTCATATCCTTATGTCAATCCTCAGTAAACAGTCCTATTATTTTTTTAATAACTGAAGAAGCTCAGTTAGTTTATAATGGATAATTTCTTGAAATATATTAGTTATTTAAAATTATTCCTTGTATTCATTTCTGATTTCTGTCTTCAGGAAGTTATTTAACAACACTTTGCATGAAATATATGAAATGCCCTCACTTCAACAAAATATAAAACTGTAACATAATAAAACATGAAGAGGGAGTTAAAGCCATTTATTTATTTTTCATTCAAATAGAGATACATTTCATGGAAGTGCAGATTTCATTTCTCAAGCTCTAGTCCTCTGAATACATTTTTAAGTTAATTTTTCAGCTGGGTGGTGCTAGGATAGTAAGCAGAAGTTAGAAAACTTTGAGACTAATGAATCAAGATGGTCAAATGGTACATTGAAAACGGAGTCTTACAATTTAGTAAAATCTCATTTTAATATGGCTTGACATTATATACAGTTGTAGATACTTCAGATTAAGGTTCCCTATGAACATAATTACCTATAACTTGTGTTACATATAATATCCTTCTCCTATCAGGTCATGATGCTACAAAACCAAGGTTATAAAAATGTACAAAGAAAATGAGCATGACTCAAAAACATTTTTTGGACTGTTTTTTTTTTTTTTTTTTTCCCCCTGCGGTACGCGGGCCTCTCACTGTTGTGGCGTCTCCCGTTGTGGAGCACAGGCTCCGGACGCCTAGGCTCAGCGGCCATGGCTCACGGGCCCAGCCGCTCCGTGGCATGTGGGATCTTCCCGGACCGGGGCACGAACCTGTGTTCCCTTCATCGGCAGGCAGACCCTCAACCACTGCGCCACCAGGGAAGCCCTGGACTGTTTTTAAAGAGCCCAATTTTGCTACATTTTCTGAAATACTTATTAGAGTTGTTTTCAGTTGTCTTTTTTCATTGGAATTGTCATTAACTGATTCAGGCGGTTTGGATTTCCCACTTCCTATATGCTACTGATACTGCCTTTATTATTATTTTTTAATTGAAGTATAGTTGATTTACCATGTTATGTTAGTGTCAGGTATACAGCAAAGTGAGATATATATATACATATGTACATATATATATATTTATACACACACACACACACACACACACACACACACACACACACACGTTCTTTTTCAGATTCTTTTCCATTATAGACTATTACGAGATATTGAATATTGTTCCCTGTGCTATACAGTTGGTCCTTGTTGCTTATCTATCTTATATATAGTAGTGTGCATCTGTTAATCCCAAACTCCTAATTTATCTCTCCCCCCACCTTTTCCCTTTGGTAACCCTAACTTTGTTCTCTAAGTCTGTGAGTCTGTTTCCAATTTGTAAATAGGTTCATTTGTATCATTTTGTTTTTAGATTCCACATATTATTATGATAATCTCTAGGTCCATTTATATTGCTGCAAATGGCATTATTTCATTCTTTTCTATGGCTAAGATTTCTTTGTGTATATATACCACATCTTCTTTATCCATTCATCTGTCGATGGATACTTAGGTTGCTTCCATGCCTTGGCTATTGTGAATAGTGCTGCTATGAACATTGAAGTGCATGTATCTTTTCAAATTATAGTGTTCTCCAGATATATGCATAGAAGTGGGATTGCTAGACCATATGGCAACTCATTTTTAAGGAACCTCCATACTGTTCTCTGTAGTGACTATACCAATTTACATTCTCACCAACAGTGTAGGAGGGTTGCCTTTTCTCCACACCCTCTCCAGCATTTATTGTTTGTAGACTTTTTGATCACGGCCATTCTGGCAGGTGTGAGGTGATACCTCATTGTAGTTTTGATTTGTATTTCTCTAATAATTAGTGATGTTGAGCATCTTTTGATACTGCCTTTAAATGAGTATTTCTGGGACAAACTTTTTTTACAGATAAGTAATGTCTAAAACATTGGAATTTTGTCCTTTGAGATTTCAAAGATAAAGCCAAATCACAGAAAAAATGGGATGGTAGTTGGCCATTTGAATATGTCATAGTGGCCTTGGTGAGGCCCATGGTGCAGTGTCTTGGACTCCTCTTGGGATGCTGGGCATCTGATATTGTGAGTGCATCCAGAGTTGTGCAGTTTCAAACCAACTGATTTGTGCTCAGCAAACTATATAGTATGTCAGAGATACAGTCCATAATGTCAGGGTAGTGACTTTGTTCTCATTAAATCGTATGCACAGAAAGGGAAGTCAAACTTATACTTTGATAGAAAATCAGAGAAATAAAGAAAAGGGAGGTGGTGATTTTGAAGGGTCTTTAGAATGTAATCCATGTAGCTAGTCTTCACTAGAAGAATTGTAAGAAATTTTCTCCATTATTAGGAAGGTTGACAATTCATCTGTTTTCATATTCCCCTCATTGAGATGATTTAGCAGAGAGAAATCAGTGAAAGTGTGTCAGTTCTATAAAACAGTCTGCTTTTTCTTGCAAGACTTTAAGATCTATCTATTTATTATACAGTGGTAAAATGAATAAACCTTACTTTTGTGAATTTTGAATTTGCTTTCTTTTATCTCAGGGCTTTACCTTTTAATCAAATGTCTAAGAAGTAGGCTCCTATTCTATTTTTTTTCTTTAAAAAATTTTAAAGGCTACAATGTATGCTTTCTTTTAATATGTTTTTTCTACTTTAGTTTGCAACAGCTTTCTTAGTATCCCCATTTCCTTCTTATTTTTTATTTGAGAATAATCTTAGGACATAGGCATTTTGGTATCAGCTCAAATCATTAGTCTCTCAAGTCTAGCAAATACTATCTTAATAATTATTCTGTGGCTTGTGCATATTTATTGCCTGGAGAAGTATTTCAGAATGAGAAATTTTAAAGTAATATACCTAGCCAGTCATGTACTTTGAATGCAGAGACAATTTTCCTCATGGTCCTAGGTAATCAGTTTACTCCATGGAACAATACCTCTGTTTATGATTTTCTCTCAAAGTATAAATTTATGAAAGGCATTGAAATAGGGACAGTTATCAACTGTGGGAAATGGTCTTTGCAAATTGTGGTTTTCTGACATAGTGTGTTTATGTCTCAAGTAAAAAGAAAAAAAAATTCCTTCTTTTATTCCCCCATCCATCACCCTCCAAACTTTGTCCATTGAGTGCAAGAATACTGGGGCTTAAAGACAGATATCACGTGTTATCCCCAAATTGTGAATGAAAATCAACTTTCAGTGAACAGAATGATTTTGGGGGCTGTCTATGCAAAGAGAAGTGCATTGATCCAGGTAGCATGGTACACGTGGAGGGGCCTTTGCTACCTCCCAGCTCCTCAATCTAGCCACTTGTTACCATCTAGAGCTTTTCATTCACAGCACTTATTTCAGTTTGTAATTGAACATTTATTGCTTTGTTTATTTTCTGATTGTTTTGATTCTAATATAAGCTCCGGGAGAACAAAGACAATTTTTCTTTTATTCACTGCTATATATATAATATCAAGCACAATAGAAGACACAAAAGTTATTGAATGAGTAAATAAATGCATCTGTAACCAAGCTGAGACTGTTCTTTCCACATGGATTGATTTAAAGAATTGCTAGATTTCTGACCTGGGAGGAAGCTGTCAGTCTCATTTTACAGGTTGTGAAACTAGGCATCCCAGAAGATGGAAGAACTTGAACAGTTCCCAGATGCACTGGTCCATAATAGTGATCAATTATATATAGTTGGTTCCTTTTTAAACTTGCTCCTTTCTGGATGATCATATTTCCCTTTCAAAGTAATTCTTGTAGTTCTGAGACATAAGGACATCTCCACAGAGAAATAATCTCATTTTGTAATTGAGGGATAATTTTCATGTTATCCATAGAGTCTTGAGAGGACCAATAATTGTTGAACACTGAAAGAGAGCTTCAGTAGCTCTCTACATCAGTACTATGATGTATGTAACTACATCAGTAGCTATTCTCATAATCATTCTGCCAGCATCAGAAGGAAAACCTTGTGTTTTAAAAGACATTAGTGGGTATAAGCAATACCTAGGTTGGACAGTAATATCCTTGATAATCACCTTGGTCATTAAGGTGATTTGGCAATGCAAATTATATCCACTCCATCATGTATATAATCCTTAGTTTGCTCAGAAAAAGAATGAAATTTTAGTGTGACTGGATAGAGGTTTTTGTGTATGTCGATTATTTGAGAATTTCCTTTGCTTTTGAATTGCTACTGCTCTCCTCAAGAAGGGGTAGATTTTGAGGGACCAAAGTGTATGTGTGTGTGGGGGAAACAATATTCCCAGGATTATATGGGGAGGTAAACAGTCTCAGACTCTTTATTTCATTGTACTGCTTTATGTTATAAGTCATGGTTTATAAGAAGAGCTCAACAACTTGATTATTCATCAAAACATATTAATAGAGTGGCATAGTATCCTATAAACATCCCTTTTCACATGCAAAAGTTCAAATAGAAAGCAGAGGTAATTGATTTTGGCTCAGCCGCAGGGAATCGTTAAATACATTAAAAAATGTGTTCTGCTGATAAATTATTGGAGGTTGCAATATAGTTACAAGTTTTTGACTTTTTTCTTTTTATTTCGTTTAATAAATATTATGCACATAGAATCCTGCTAGGTATACTGAACATTCTAGTATGAAATAAGAAACATATGGTGGTCTCAAGGATTCTATCTGTCTTCTCGTTTGTTTATCTCTACCTTTTCCTTCCTTTCTGGTTAGTAAGACTCATGTTCCAAGTTTGAGCTCAGAAATGTTAAAGAGCTCCAGCATATTAAATTTAAAAATGAACTTAGCTGTTGAATGGTTCTGTTGATTTAGTTCTGGAAACTCAAATGATGTCCAAATACATTGCATGGAAATGGTACAAATCACCTACTTTTCCCTGCTTCTTGCTTGGCTACTGCTGGTGTGGATACTATTCAGAGGCAGAATGAGTTGCTCCTGGCAGGGTGCACTGTTAGCCCAAACTCTGATGTTTTGAAAAGATATTTCGTGGACTAAAGGTTTAAGTCAGAATATTATTTCTGTTGATCCTCATTTGAAGTCACTGTGAAATAAATGAATGTGAGCATGTGATAAGGCATTTCTTTCCTAAGAGGGAGAAAAGACTAATGAAGGCTTTGTTTACTAAGAAAACCCACTTTACTGTAGTATTGAGCAAATGAAGCTAAATCACACGTTTGAGGATTTTGATGGCTTATGCATGGGCAGAGCAAAAAAGTTAGTTCACAGATAAGCCTACCTAGATAATCTCTGCCATAGCTTTATAAAACTTCTAAATGCTAGGAAATACTGCTTCAGCTGTGCTTCTGCACTTCCACCAGCAGCCATTTGGTCTAATTACATTAAATTGCTGGAATAAAGGCATCTCTGATTACTTCATGGAGAGAGACTGTAGTACAGCCTGACTAGAGATCCTGTTATAATCATCTCGGAAACCTTGAGTTATTTTTGTTGTTTCAATAAACTTACCACAAATCTACATTTCTTAGTGATAATACTGGGATGCCTTACTAAAACGTCTATTTGCTCTGGAGTAAAATTTTATCAGCCTTGTGTGATAATGATGGTTATCATAAGAATACCAAGCTGATAGGGATATGAGAAAGAAAATTGAGGGGCTACTATGTCAGTTTCTATATTAGGTATTTCACACGCATTCTCATTTCGTTCTCATTAACATTAGGAAGTAAGAATTACTACCCCCATTTCACCACTTCGAGGAAACTGTGAGTCTCAGAACAGTTAAGTAACCTTGGTTTGTTCAAAGTCCTATGGGACTAGCCAGTCTATGCGAGTCCTGTGGCTCTGAATTTTGTCCATTTCCCTCAACATTATAATCCCCAGATGGTAACCTGTTCTCTAGGAAGTCTGCTTGGGGATTCTGCTCTGAGAACTGTGGGACCCCCTGATGGGACTGGTGGAAAAGTATGGGTCCAGCTCTGTTGAGTTGAAGAAAATGCCTCCTAAACTCTGAACAGCAAAGCCCATACATTGTACTAGAAAGAATGACAGAAGCAACCTCCAGAGACTCTGCAGAAGAATATGTTATAGGATAACTTAATAAGGCTATTAGATAATAAGGAGATTAATAAGGTAATAAGGATGTTAGGTAATACGGTGCTTGATCTGTAGTGATAAGGTCAAGAACTTATGTTTTGTAAAATTGCTATTTACAGTAAATATTTGGCCTTTGATTTGTTCTTCTAAACTTCTTTTCTGAGCTTAGCAAATAACCTGGGAAGCTGGTAGGGGCTGAAGTCTAATTGGCTGAACTAACTAGTAAGTAGCATTTAGGATGAGGAGCTCTCGATTCTGACTTTGGATGTCATGTGATTTCCAGCATGACGTACTTTAAAATGACCTCATGTCACCAGAGAGCAATTATATGGATCTTTGTAAATGACATCCAGAAAGTGATTTTGAAGGGATACACATTTTAGGAAGTAAAATCGTGGTCAAACTTTGTGATAGTGATGTCACTTGGTACAACTTATTCCTTTTCTTTAGTTAGTGCTTTATTTTTATTACATAAGTAGTATGTGGTCACTACGGGAAAGGTGGAAAATAATTGATTAACAACAACCACCAGAAACTTCAAAAAACCCACAAAAACATAATTCCATCAATGCCAATAACTTGGTGTATGATAATCCAGATTTTTTTTTTCTATTTTGAAATGTATGGGCTTTATCTAAACAGAATCAAACGACAATGGTATTTGGTAACCTATTTTTGTTTGTTTGTTTATTTATTGGTTTTCCACTTAATAATATATTATGCGTTAGCTTTCCATCATTATTTGTGATGGCTTACTATTCCATATTATTGATGTACCAAAAATATTTATCTGATTTTCTATTATTGGGCAGTTACATTTCTTTGATTTTTCACAATCCAAGCAAGATTATAATGAATGAGGCTACAAAAAAAAAAAGTTTATATACTTCTGTGCACCATTGTTGTCATATTAATTGCTAATATCTTCCTAACATTATCACTGCCTTTTAATGAGACTTGTACATTTTATGTATGTCTGTATTTTTATTAATTCATACATATATATATATATATATTTTCTTTCATATACTTTGCCATTCCATTTATGCCTAGAAGAAACTTCTCCACATTTACTGTGTCCCTCAATATGTCAGCCATTTTAAAGGGCCATGCTAAACAATAATGTCCTCTTGGAATTTAACATTTAGTGTGTATATATTTTTTAGTTACAGAAAGCCCTTGCTGTTTGAAATATATCACTCATATTGTTCTGAGTTGTAAGGCTTGTGGGTTTGGTAGACATGGTCTCAGTACCATGGACTTTTCTGAAAATTAGCATCTGAATTTGTTTTGTTTT
Source organism: Mesoplodon densirostris (assembly GCF_025265405.1). NCBI lineage: Eukaryota > Metazoa > Chordata > Mammalia > Artiodactyla > Ziphiidae > Mesoplodon > Mesoplodon densirostris. The sequence continues at coordinate 187,522,162 of NC_082662.1, read as the reverse complement.
CAGCATGAAGTCTGAATTTTAACAAAGACCTTTTTCTTGAGGATAGTGTGATACTTTCTTTTTTTTTGTTGTTATTGAAGTATAGTTGATTTACAATGTTGTGTTCATTTCAGTTGTACAGCAAAGTGATTCAGTTATACATATACGTATCTATTATTTTTCAGATTATTTTCTTTTACAAATCTATCCTTTTTTCAAATTCTTAATAATTTACCAGAGAAAAGTTTATGTATTTTCTGAAACAAGTGATATTTCTATATTTTGAACATCAAACATCCCAAGACTAAATACAGATAAATAAAAGATTCTTAGAAAGAAATAGAGAGGAATGTTGTGACAACTTATTCACTATGCACAGTGTTCTGTGGAATAATTATGTTAACGTACGCTGATCTTCCTGCATCATCAACATTTCCTTAATAGTCTGTCAAGCGACGCAGAATTACAGATAACATTAAAGAAATTAGAATCAGCTGCTGGAGCCGAAATGTTGACATCCTATCAAGTCTTTCTAAAGTCATGGTAAAAACAGAAGTCTTCATTCCTTTGATCTTGCAACTGGATGAAAGGAGTTTGTGGCTGTAAACACATTTCTTTCTTTTGAACAAATATCTGAACAGAAGATCATAATGTCTCCACAGCTAGTTCCTTGTGGCTCCACTTTTGTGCCTTTTCCCCGACTTCAGTCATCAATATCTGACTCATGAGAAAGGTACTGTAGGGTAAGCTACAATATCAAGGGGCTGAAAAAATGAAAACAATGTTCAAGTGCTTTTGTTGACATAGATAGAGCTATCAGTATTTGTTCTTTACTAATTTACTAATATCCCAGAGTACTTTTAATAATTCGTGATTTCAGTGAACTTATATTGCATGTTTTAATATATTTATTTTAATGATCAAAAAGAGAGATACATTTAAGAAAATTCTTTTAGCATTTAGTAATGTTTAAGTTAGCAATTTATTTTTGAGATACCGTAGCATAATTGAGTATATAACATATGCTGCCACTTTAAATCATTATCAAATTGCTCTGATTCAACATAATATTCTGTTTCTAACATTTTTATCTAAATGGAAGATATTTTGAATATGTTAAGCCCAACGTTCTAAAAAAAAGTCATTCAATCACATTATTTGTTTTAAGATACATATTCAAGAGTTAAATATTTATGTATAGCATAACTGTAAGCATGACAGGTATGGGGCAATCTAATGCATAGATATGTCTTGCCTGACTTTTCCTGCTCTTGACTGACTACAATAGCTTTCTCTCAAATGCCAACTCCTGCTTCTGCTCCTTTTATTGGCACGTTTTAGGCCAGGCTGTCAGCCTTGCAGATGGGTTGTTCCAGATACATTGATGTCACCAGTCAAGGGAATAATTCTACCTAATGGGAAAGGGAAGTTCTAACCAATTTTTATTACTGATGAGCAGTCTGAGGCGGTAAAAAGGAAACTCCCATAAAAGATATATCTCTACTCCATTAATGATTATGCATTTTATGATTAACACTTAAAACTAAAATGCTTCTTCCTTAAATGGACTGTAGTCAAGTAAAAGTTTGGGCGATAACCCATAGTGAATAAAGATTTATTGCATTTATTATTGGCTCTTAGGTCAATAATACCTTCTTTGGCTTGGATATCATTAGAAAATTAGAAGTTAATATATGCCGTTTCTATTTGATCCTTGCTTGAACAAAAAGAGTCACTCCGAGAGAAGTGAGGAAAGGATCACACATAATTTGTTTTTGCAATTGAAATGGCAGCTTAAGAATTTCCTGTTGTGCTCAGAGGAAAACAAAGAATAATAAAATAAGTTGTATCTGAAGATATTTTTCAGCATTTGTAAACACTTGGGGCCACCCAGGGTTGTAATATCGGGGGTAAAATGTTTGTTCAGAGTAATTCCACATCTTATTCACTTTCCAGAAGGTATTATTTTATGCAAAATCAAAAGGAGTTGTTTTCAATGATCATGTGTTTACAATGATCATAGCACTGATGTACTAAAGAAATTAAAACATTGTTTAAAAATGAGACAGGCTATTTTGACTGACAAAGCATAACCTTTTAATTTTTTACCTGCAAGTGGTCATTTTCCCTTAGTGATGATTATCAAGAGTATAAGACTAGTGACAGGATGGCTGTCAATCCATTATTGATCATTATCGTATTGTTTTTTCTTTAAAAATGTGTATTAGAAGTAGTTAATCAAAATTGATTTGAAGCTAAGAAAGTTGATAAGTTAAAAGTAGGGGAGATATGGCAGAAGAAATCTAATACATCAGCAAGAGCCATGATCTGAGAATCAGACTTGTGTTCGGTTTTTGCTCTGACACTATGTGTGAAAGGGATGAACCTTAGTCACATCACTTATCTACTCTGGGCTTCAGTTTCTAACTATAAATTTAATTCCAAACAACTTTTGTGCAGAAGGACTTATGGCCCTTTACATGTAGTGATTTTATGAGATAAACTGTAAGAAATATGGGGGTAAGTCTTCAAGATTCATTTTATTTTCATTGCAAAGTTGCACTTCTTTTAGATTCCAGCTTCATGACTTACTAGCAGTGTGATCTTGGTTGAATACTGAACTTCCTGAGCCCCATCTGTCTCATTTCTTTAAAGAGAATAATAATTCTTAGTTATTTTGTAATATTAGAAAAAAAAATGCAAAGTGTGTGGCTAAAATGGTGGAGCAGGAAGACCCTGAGCTCACCCCCTCCCAGAGACACACCAAAACTACAAGTATTTATAGTGCAAATATGTAGATACTGGCAGCAGCCATTTTGTGGAGCTCATTCTACCACAAGGACACTGGGGCTGGCAAGCACCATTTTGGGAATTCTCCATCTATCTTATTAGTGCTGGGGGCTTAATCCCTCACCAGCAGGTCAGCACCAGCCCCAGGCTCAACCTGGGCCCTACAGCCAGTGACCAGGACCCAACCCTGTTCATGGGTTGTCCAGCACCATCCAGGGGGTCCCTGGCCCCCATAGCCAGCTGCCCTCAGACCTGACCACACCAAATAATGGGCCAGCACAGCCCCAAGGTCTCCTGGGCTCCACAGCCAGCTGCAATAGGAACTGGTCCCGCCCACCAGCTGGCCTGTGGCCACAGTAAAGGGCAGAACCTGGCAGTCAACCAGGCCAGGGGCCAGCCCTGCCTACAGTGCACCCAGAGAAGTTGGACGTGCTGCAATGGATGGGCCCACACAGTCCACATAGGGGGCACCCATAGATCATACAGCTCTAGTGACCAGATGGGAGAGTGCTGCTGGGCCTCATAGGACATCTCCTACATAAGGCCATTTCTCCAAGATCAGGAAATGTAACCAACCTACCTAATACATAGAAATAGACACAGATAATTTGGCAAAACAAAGAGATAGAGGAATATGTTCCAAATGATGGGACAAAATTAAACCTCAGAAAAATAACTAAATGAGGTGGAGGTAAGCAATCTATCCAATAAAGAATTTAAAGTAATGATCATAGAGGTGCTCAATGAACTCTGCAGAAGAATAGATGAACAAGTGCGAATTTTAACAAAGAGTTAGAGAATATAAAGAAGAGCTAAACAGAGATATAAATAAACAATTGAAATGAAAAGTACATTAGAGGGGGTGCTTCCCTGGTGGCGCAGTGGTTGAGAGTCCACCTGCCGATGCAGGGGACACAGGTTTGTGCCCCAGTCCAGGAAGATCCCACATGCCACGGAGCGGCTAGGCCTGTGAGCCATGGCCGCTGAGCCTGCGCGTCTGGAGCCTGTGCTCTACAACGGGAGAGGCCACCACAGTGAGAGGCCCACATACCGCAAAAAAAAAAAAAAAAAAAAAAATTACATTAGAGGGGATCATTGGTAGATTAGATGATGCAGAGGAATGGATCAGAGAATTAAAAGAATAACGGAAATCACCTATGCTGAACAGAAAAAAGAAAATAGAGGGTTTTGTTTGTTTGTTTGTTTTTGCGGCACATGGGCCGCTCACTGTTGTGGCCTCTCCTGTTGCGGAGCACAGGCTCTGGACGTGCAGGCTCAGTGGCCATGGCTCACAGGCCTAGCCGCTCTGCGGCATGTGGGCTCTTCCCGGACTGGGGCACGAACCCGTGTCCCTTGCATCAGCATGTGGACTCTCAACCACTGCACCACCAGGGAAGCCCAAAAATAGAATTTTTAAAAATGAGGATAATTTAAGAGACCTCTGGGACCAAACATGAAGGGATAAATTGACAGTGACACAATAATAGTAGGGAACTTTAACACCCTACTTACATCAATGGACAGAGTATCCAGACAGAATTAATAAGGAAACACTGGCAGTAAATGAAGTTAGAACAGTTGGACTTAATAGGTTTTTATAGAACATTCTATCCAAAAGCAGCAGAATGAACACTCTTTTCAAGTACACATGGAACATTCTCCAGGATAGATCACATACTGGGACACAAAACAAGTATTGATAAATTTATTAAGATTGAAATCATATCAAATATCTTTGGCAACCACAATAGTCTAAGACTAGAAATCAACTACTAGAAGAACTCCAAAAAATACAAACACATGGAGGGTCAACAATATGCTACTAAACAACCTGTGGTTCACTGAAGAAATCAAAGAGGAAATTTAAAAAATACCTGGAGACAAACAGAAACAGAAATACACTGGTTCAAAATCTATGGCATGAAGCAAAAGCAGTTCTAAGAGGGAAATGTATAGTGATACAAGCCTACCTCAGGAAACAAGAAAAATCTCAAATAAATAATCCAACCTTAAACAAACTGGAAATAGAAGAACAAAGTAAACCCAGAGTTAGTAGAAAGACAGAATAAAGATCAGAACAGAAGTAAATGAAATAGAGAGTTTAAAAAAAAAAGTAGAAAACTTAGTCTTTGAAGAGATAAAGTTGATAAACTTTTAGCCAGACTCATTAAGAAAAAAGGAGCCATGGTCCAAATCTATAAAATCATAAATGAAAGAAGACAAGTTATGACTGACACCACAGAAATACAGAGGATCCTAAGAAATTACTATGAACAATTATACACTAATAAAATGGACAACTTAGAAGAAATGGATAAATTCCTAGAAATATACAATCATCCAAAACTGAGTCATGAACAGATAGAAAATTTGAACAGATATTACCAGGAATGGAATTGAGTCAATAATTTAAAAACTCCCAACAAACATAAGTCCAGGACCAGATGGCTTCACAGGTGAATTCTACCAAACATTTAAACAAGAGTTAACACCTATCCTTCTCAAACTGTTCCAAAAATTGAAGTGGAAAGAAGGCTTCCAAGCTTATTGTACAAGGCCAGCTCCACCCTGATACCAAAACCAGAAAAGACACCACAAAAAAAGAAAATTATAACCCAATGACTCTGATAGACATAGATGCAAAAATCCTCAACCCATATTAGCAAACCAAATTCAACAATACATTAAAAGGATCATAAACTCTCACCACGTGAGATTTCCTCTTGTGATGTAAGAATGTTTCAATATCTGCAAGTCAATCAACCTAATACACTACACTAACAAATTGAAGTATAAAAATTTTATGATCATCTTAATAGATGAAGAAAAGCTTTTGACAACATTCAATGTCTATTTATGATAAAAATTCTCAACAAAGTATAGAGGGCACAGAGGGAATAGACTTCAACATAATAAAGGCCGTATATGACAAACCCACAGCTAACATCATACTCAATGGTGAAAACTGAAAGCATTTTCTCTAAGATCAGGAGCAAGACATGGATGCCCACTCTCACCAATTTTACTCAATATAGTTTTAGAAGTCCTAACCACAGCAATCAATAAAGAAAAAAAGAAATAAAAGGAATCCAAATTGGAACGGAAGAAGTAAAACTGTCTTTGCAGATGACTTGATTCTATATGTAGAAATACCTAGAGCTAAAGACTCCACCCAAGATTATTAGAGCTCACTGATGAATTCAGTAAATTTGCAGGATACAAAGTTAGTATACAGAAATCTGTTGAGTTTCTATATGCTAATGACAAACTATCAGAAAAAAATTAAGAAAATCCCATCTACAATTGCACCAGAAAGAATAAAATGCCTAGAACTAAATCTAACCAAGGAGGTAAAACATCTGTACTTGGAAAACTATGAGATGCTGTTGAAAGAAATTGAAGACAACACAAATGGATATATGTACTCATGGACTGGAAGAATTAGTATTAATATGACTATACTACCGAAGACAGATTCAGTGCATTCCCTATCAAAATACAATGGCGTTTTTCACAGAACTTGAACAAATAATTCTAAAGTTTGTATAGAAACACAGAAGACCCCGAATATCCAAAACAATCTTGAGAGAAAAGAACAAAGCTGGAGGTATCACACTCCCTGATTTTAAATTATACTACAAAGCTACAGTAATCAAAGTAGTGTGGTGCTGTCACAAAAACAGACACATAAATCAGTGGAACAGAGTGGAGAGCCCAGAAGTAAAACCACACTTATGTGTTCAATTGACCCATAACAAAGGAGGTAAGAATATACAATGAGAAAAAAAGAGCCTCTTCAATAAATGGTGTTGAGAAAACTAGACAGCTACTGTGAAGAATCAAGCTTAACTATTGGGTTGGCCAAAAAGTTTGTTTGGGTTTTCCATAAGATGTTACAGAAAACTCAAACAAACTTTTTGGCCAACAGAATACTTTCTCACAATATATAAAAAAATAAACTCAAAACCGATTAAAGACTTAAATGTAAGACTTGAAATCATAAAGCTTCTAGAAGAAAACAAAGGCAGTGCACTCTGACCTCAGTCTTAGGAATATTTTTTTGGATCTGTCTCCTCAGGCAAAGGAAACAAAAATAAACAAATGAGACTACATCAAATTGAAAAGCTTTGGGACAGTGAAGGAAACTATCAACAAGACAGAAAGGCTGCCTGCTGAATAGGAGAAGATATTTGCAAACCATATATCCAATAAAGGGGTTAATATCAAAAATATACAAAGAACTCATACAAAAATGCAAATAACCTGATTAAAAAGTGGGCAGAAGACCTAAATAGACATTTTTTCAATGAAGACTTACAAATGGCCAACAGGTAACTGATAAGATGCTCAGCATCACTAATCAGAGAAATACAAATCAAAACCACAATAAGATACCACCTCACATCTGACAGAATGGCTATCATCAAAAAGACTACCAAAAAAAAAATGTTGATGAAAATGTGGAGAAAAGGGAACACTAGTGTACTATTGGTGAGCATGTAAATTTGTGAAGTCACTATGGAAAGCAGTATGGAGAGTCCTCAAAAAATTAAAAATAGAAATGCCCTATGATCCAGCACTTTCAATTCTGGGTATTTACCTGAAGAAAAAAAAAAAAACTAATTCAAAAAGATGTATACACTCCAATGTTCATTGCAACATTATTCACAATGGGCAAGATATGGAAACAACCTAAATGTCCATTGATAGATGAATGGATAAAGAAAAGGTGATATATATGTATGTATGTGTGTGTGTGTGTGTGTGTATATATATATATGTATATGTATATATATACACACACAATAAAATGTAACTCAGCCATAAAAAAGGAGAAATCTTTTTGTGACTAGGGTATCATGCTGAGTGAGATAAGTCAGATAGTGAAAGACAACACACAAACTTGCTTATATGTGGAATCTAAAAACCAAAAGAAATAAGCAAAACAAAGTGAAAACAGACTCAGAGATGCAGAGAAGAAACCAGTGGGTGCCAGAATGGAGAGTGGTGGGCAAAATAGGTGAAGGGGTTAGAAGGTACAAACCTCCAGTTTTATAATAAGTAAGTCACAGGGATATAATATATAACATAAGGAATATGGTCATATATTGTAATAACATTGTGTGGTGAAAGATGGTTACTATACCTATCCTGGTGATCATTTCATAATGTATGCAAATGTCAAATCATTATGTAGTACACCTGAACTAGCTTAATGTTGTACATTAGTTGTATACAACAATAAAAATTAATAAAAAATACATTCTTAGCATATAGCAGACATATATTAAGATGGTATTTATGATTAATCTAATACAAGTACATTTTGGAGATGAAAATTTTTATTGGTGATGAAAATTTTTTCGTCTTGCTCATATTAGTCATTTGGGATTGTTTTTTCCTTCTGTTTCCTTTTACCCATATTTGTGAACTTGCCTTGCACATACTTAGGACAAAGTGCTTGAGCTATATAATTGTTGAAGATGCATATGTGTAAAAACAGGTTTCTTGAATAGTTTCTTGACCTACAGATTGGATCTTTTCATGGCAACTGCTGAACTAAACAAATTAAAAAATCATTTGAACATCTGCAGATTACAGTGAGAAATGAATTCAACTTGAAGCTTCGCATATTTCTTTATATGAATTATGTTCCTTCATGTGCATCAGGAACTTTGTTTCACATTAAATTATTTAAAGTAATGGAAACTTTTCAAATTGCAACTTTACTTTTTTATTTAAATGAAAGATTCTGAGTTATTAAGCATATATCCTTCATATGGTAGAAATATATGCTACTTTCAAAGGACACATGGTGATTTATAAGCAGAATAATGGTTTCCTATTAATATTCTTCCCCATGAAAAAATTCAAGCAGCTTTTAAAGTACTTGAAACTGTAGAGATAACGGCCTCATTTTGGGGAAATTTGTTAGATTATTAATACCATTGATTTTAGGTCACCCTATTTTGTTAGTAAAGTGTCATTATGTGTGAATAATTCGGAACACATTTTAGTTAATTTTAACCAACTTTATTTTCGTGTGATAGATTTCTGTGTGTGTACTTTCAGCCTTTGTGGTAGTAAAACCTTATACTTTGATAACAAAAGGCAAATTACTGAAGCTAATAAATGGCTCATAAATGCTCTGAGGTCTACCTTTTCCATTCCCATTAAAATGAATAAAAGATAATTTGCCATTTCAAAAAACCCTCTGTTTCTTCAACAGGAAATTTTGAGGGGTATACTGTAGAACCAACACACTGTGGGGAATGTAAAAATGTGTAAGGCAGTTAGTACCTTTGTGTTGGTAACATTTGAAGAACAGACAAGAATACATTATACTATCCAAGTATAACTACAAGGTAGGTCCTGATCAAGGATTAGTACAAGTGATAACTTCATATTATATCCTTGTTTATATAATATATATACAGTTGACCCTGAACAACACAGGATTGAACTGTGTGGGTCCACTTGTATGTGAATTTTTTTAAATGGTAAAAATTACAGTAGTATGTGGTCTGTAGTTGGTTAAGTTCAAGGATACAGAGGGCCGACTGTAAAGTTACAAGTGAATTTTTGACTGATCTCTAACCCCTGCATTGTTTAAGGGTTATTAACTGTATATATAATTTGTATACATGTATGCATGTGTGAACATCTCATTGTCCACATCTCATGAATCCACACATTTAGCCAGTTTTCCAACTTTTCCGTAGCTTCATCATACACTATAGATCTCAATTAGACATTTTCCAGAGCAGGCTCACATACAGATCGGTGAACTTCCTTTTTCTGAAGGAACATTGAACTCACAGCCAATAACACTAACTTATTCCTGAATGAAGCTTATCTAACAAACATATTTTCTCCATAAGGTACATCCCAGCCTGGCATCTAGGAACCCAGACAGTACTTCAGCATTGTGGCTGGAGGGTTATTTTGAACAGCGAAATCACCAACAAAAAGCACACAAAATGCAAAAAATATGACACTAAATAGACCATAGAAAAGGCACTTGTTCAAAGTAAGAGAAGTTATATATCTATATCTATATCTATATCTCTATCTATCTTTCTATATATATAAGGAGTTAGAACATCTTGTTCAACCTCAGCTGGAAACTCGCCCTAAAGACTCACATTTTTTGCTGCTTTATGAAAAATCCACAAATGACCGTGAAACTACTGAGAATGTTGATTTTGTCATTTTCTATCTCTTCACTAGCTAATCTCCAACAACTAAAAATCACTGAAATATCACTTTTCTGATATTTGCTTTCCTGTTAAATGACAACCACATCTAATCAGATGCTTGAGGTAGAAATCTGGGAGTCAAATTTGACTTCTTTTCTCCACAGGGACCTTGATATACAACCGCCAAATTGTCTTATTTCTAGCCCTAAATAAGTGTTCATTTTTAAATTTACTTAACATCACCTTTTTCCTGGACTACTGGGGTTTCCTCATATTTAACCTTGACCCTTTAAATGCAATGTCTATACTGATTAGAACTATCAAAAACCACAGACATAACAAATAATTATCTATCTAAATGGCTCCCCGTTACCTTTAAAGTCCAATTTCAAACTCCTTAATGTGGCTTATGAAACCCTGACACCTTTTCATGATCACCTTCCTTCCCTTTCTCTACTCCAGTCATAACAATATAAAATAGATGTAAAACCTGAAGATTATATAACAAAACACTCCTTGTATTTATAAAAGTTGAAACCTGGCATTTTATTTAACTTAATTTTCTCTAAGCTAGGGGACAGTTTAACACAAAATTATATCTAATTTGATTTTCCTATCTATTTGTAGCTAGAGATGTATGCAAAATGAAATTTTGATAACTAGGAACTGCCTCAATAAGCTGATACCCCAGATACTAAATTCAAGGTAGAAATGTCCTAATGAACTTCTAATGTCATTTTTCAATATTATTTATGATAACGATATTTAAGATATAGGAACATGAAGATCTTGCTTAGCACTGAAAGTAAATCTGATTATGTGTGATTTTAATGTGAACTGCATTGTTTTACATCGTATAATTTGCATCATATCATACATCATATTGCCTCTTTAGTTATTTTATACCACTGGCATCCAGTTGCTCATTTTTGATCTTGAGTCTTGATTTCTCTCTGGAAAACCACCTATTCCTCCATCTCAGTCCGTGGGCTTTAGTGCCTTCCTCCCTCCACCCCACCCCTAATTAAGCTCCAGATTTGAGACCGAAGGATATGGCCAAGGCTAAGCCAATCAGAGAACTTCATCCCCTGACCTCAGTGTTTAATTTAGGGATGGATATATGGCACAATCAGATCCACTGACACCCTGTGGTCAGTGAGATTCTAGTAAAGACTTGCTTCTTTTTCTCTGCACTTCACATGAACAGATGCAATTTCTGAAGCAGTTGTAGAGATCTAATTACCATAAAGGAAAATCCGTTTCAGGATAAAGTAAGGGAAATGAAACTGGCAGATGGAGAAAAATAAAGTCAGTGAAATTGATGAGCTCCTGCTTCAAGCCATTCCGTCAGTCAATCCCAGGCTGGCACTTTTCAATTATGAATGAGTTTAAATTCCTTTTATTTATTTATTTATTTATTTGTGGTATGCGGGCCTCTCACTGTTGTGGCCTCTCCCGTTGCGGAGCACAGGCTCCGGACGCGCAGGCTCAGCAGCCATGGCTCACTGACCCAACTGCTCCGCGGCATGTGGGATCTTCCCGGACCGGGGCACGAACCCACGTCCCCTGCATCGGCAGGTGGACTGTCAACCACTGCGCCAGCAGGGAAGCCCTTAAATTCCTTTTTAATTTAAAATAGTTTGAATAGGTTTGTTTCCTCAAATGCAAACTGAAGTCTTAGGTGATATAACACATATCAAATAATATAGTCAATTCAGGCATCTGCAAGTTTTTTTAGTCAAAGCATAAACATGTAAGATTCAGTAACTTCATTACTGCAGATTTTACTGACTCTTTGTGTAAATTATAACATTGTTTTGGTATATGTAAATCTGTTCTTCATCAGAAACTGCTGGCATTTCTATTAATAATACTTTTCGCATATGTAGTATCTTTCAGCATTTGTATATAAGAGACCTATAACATTTATGGACAATAAAATTAATCTTTTCACTTTAATTTTAACTTTTGTGGACATGAATTAATACCAAGTACATTTACAAACAAGTTTAATAAGAAAAAAAAAGGGTAGAATTGCCAGATATGCATGGAGTAAGTGAAAGCTAGTTTGAAATGGAATTGCCAAGTAGAGATTCTTTCTGCATAAACATATTGTTAAATATAATTATAGAGATCTTTATATTCTTTGGTTGTTAGACAAAATGACACATATTCTTGGCATTTCCATTTATCTTTAAATGAGGGAAAATATGATTCCATTATTAAGAAGAAAAATTCCATTACAATTGAATCTCAATTATTTTCACACGATGTATCTATAATCAGGCTTTAATTTCACTTCAACTTTTTTCTAATTCTAAGGAACACCTTCCTTGTTAATGGTGAGCCAGTGCTTGCTCAACTTTTATAAATGTAAAAATGAAATATTCATATTTTCATAAATACTGGAATGGTAAGCAAGTTTGCATGGTATTAGTATTCTTGAGCTTATCATCTATTTTATAGTGTCGAATGACTACCTTTTAACAGAAAACTAAAAGCCTTGTAATGATATGTAGAGTTGGAAGCCTTCTTCATAGGGATTAGAATGTGAGGTAGCAGCTTTCTGAGTTCTGGTGACAAACCTCAGGATCCTTGAAAGGGTCATGCTGTAGTTATACCCATAGCTGTGGTTGCTAGTAAAATTGCCTTCATCTCAAAAATGCTACAAATGCTTTACAACCATCTTCATAGTTCCTTTCCATGAATATTATCAATGATGGTGAGCCAGGACCCAGAATTTTCCCCAACTTTTTTAGTACTTTAAAACATATTTTTCAGTTTCCCTAAACCAGGGACTTGGGTTCTGACAAGAGGTTCAATCCATCCCTCTAGGATGGATTCTGTCATCTATTGTGGCTTTGTTTCATTTGTTCTTTGAGATGAGCTCTATTCATTTTTGTTTCCCTCTTAAAAACTGATGATTGTAATTCAGACTTATTTGATCTGAGAGATATCTTACATGTTTCATTTCAGGGGCAGATAGTTTCACGATTCTAAAAGCCACGTTTTGGCAGAATTACCAAAGTGATACTTTTGGAATTTAATGATTTATTAATATGTAAAAGAAAAATATCCAACAGAAATAAATAAATGGAAATCAACTATATTATATTTTTATATACTATAGAGATGCCACTGTTTAGTTATTTAAACATGTAAATTACTATTCAAATACTGTACATGTACTTATTTAAATATTTAAGTAAATATATAAGTCAATGTTCACATGGTACACATTTTTAGCCACGTTTTATCAGTAATTTTGGTGAAGTGCAATAGTTATTCTGAAAGTATCAGAAAGAAAAATATATGTATTTTCAATAGTACTTCTCCCACAGAGAAGAAAATATTGAGGAGTGAAGGTTGAAGGAAATACTGGGTGGAAATTTCAAATATGGCTCCACATCAGAATGTGTAAAGGAAGGATGATGGAAAATTAGAAACATCTTCAGAAGAGATTTTAAATTGACAATATGATTTGGCAGATAAGAATGTAAATAGTAATGAGCAAAAAGCAAACTTTTAGAGCAAAATTCATTCAACACTCAGCAAGTATATTGAGTACCTATTATGTGTACCTGGCACTGTGTTAGCTTCTGAGAACACAATCAAAATGAACAAAATAGACACAGTTCCTGTGCTCACAATTTTAGAGCCAAGCAAAGCCATTACTAGCAGCTTTGGAGGGACACACAGCAAGAAACATGCCCTCAAATCAACTCTTGATGAGGCTTATAGTTCGATGTTATTAATGATGCATTCCATCTGGTACTTGGTAGCTTCCTGTCTATTTCAGTCTATTTTTGCTCTTTATTCTTGCAAAGCACTAAGCTAAGCTGTTTCTGCTTTGCTCAAGGAGGGTATATACTTTCAAAATGTAAATGTACCAACTTTCTAATTATGTAAATATTGTTTAAAAGTTAACTTTTCCCTTCTTTTACATTTCTGTGTTCTATGCCATAGAACTAGGTTTGTGCTCTGTAAGGTTTATTTGATGGATGGACACTTTTAAAAAGATCATTCTGATACATTATAATAAGCACTATGGTCAAAGGAATTGAATGCGCTAAGCAAAAATACGTGTGTCACTTAAAGACTTTGGTGAGGAAGGAGGTTCGGGTGGCATCTGAAATGAGACCTGAAGGAAGCAGAGCAAGGCCGAGAAGGAAGGCAAAAGAAAGCTTAATTAGTTTGAGTTGTTCATTTTTCTTAAGTTCCAGTTGAATATATTTTTATTGAAAAGTAGTGGACCCACAAATTTAAAAGCCCGGTAACTCGTATGATAATTAAGTCTGGTTGAGAAAGTAAAGAGTGACTATGGCATGCTAGAGTACCCATATTATCCACAGCAAATCAGAAGCATGCATTTGCAAACTGACAAATGTGTTCTTCCTTTTAGAGCAAGGTAACTTGGGAGTTCTTGTTGCCCAGCATAGATGCCAGATGGCAGTAGCCACAGATTGCCAGCCTCTGCATGCTGATAGTTGTCAACTTTGGATGCTAACGTGGTGTCAGAAGCAACTACTGCCAAATAATTTTGCATTCCATATATATTAGTGAACCTCCACTATATTCTAGGCCCTGGGCAAACAGTTATAAGCAAAAGCTGATAAGTTTCGCTCTAGTGGGGCTTGCGATTTAATGAGGCTTTAAGAAACTGTGCGATGACAAATTTTATCCTCAAACTAATCCTGAATTTTTATAGAACTCTGGATGATAGAATTGGAATTAATTGGGGAGAGCGAGGGGATAGCATAGGGAAAATTAGCAGGCAGATCAGAGTATCTCCTTTCTCAGACACAATAAGGTGATGGGAAGAAGAAATTGGGTGGTTATTTCCTTTCCAATACTTCCTCCTGTGTCTCTATACGTCCCTAGGTATCTAATCTGGTGTTTTTTGCAGTGGTATCTAATTAAAGGTCATGCCTCAGAATAGAAGACTTTGCACATCACAATTCTTTCAGTGATGTGACATATTTTGCACCTATTTTTCTAGATTGATTCATGGATGAAGTTTCCATTTGGGTTCAATATTTGTATTTATCACTTGAAGTTTTGTTTCACTTTGTTTTTCTATATCTTGCCTTGAAAATCAATTTTAACCTGCAGGCAGGTTTAAATATCTTTAGGTCATTCTTGCAAGCTGGTTTTGACCAAACATGTTGATTATAAGCGTTTTTTTTTTTTTTTTAAGTTTCTTCTTTCTTATTCTGCTAAAAGATTTGTACTGTTCAAAGAACTCTGGAGAATAATATTAATATGTGCTCAAGTGAAAAGAGGATTGGGGTATAACTACATGACTTTTGTGTGTACCACCAGAAGAGTGGATTTAACATCAGCTCAGATTGGGGGGAGATTTCAGGGGAAAAAATCAGAAATTTAGGTCTTGGTTATGCCAAGTTGGAGACATCCGCTAGAGACCCCAGTAGAAAAGTTGAGTAGGCAGTTGAATTTGAATGTATGAGTTTAGGAGAGAGGGGTGGGCGGGATATATAAATTTGGCAAACCTGGGCATAGAGATTCATTAGTCTTTGAGTATAGCTGCAAAAGGATGGATTTTAAGGACAGAAGGGAATGAATGAGCCAAGGATACCCAGGAGGAGTAAAGTGTAGGGTGGAAGAAAACCAAAAGAATAGAGTGAAGAAAGGGATTCAAGGATGTGGAAGGGATCGACTATGCCCAATGCTCATAGGATAGGTAAGATGACCTGATTTCTGCATCGTGCCACGTAGAGGTCACTGGTGACCTTGATGATTACAGATTTGGTGGAGAAGTGGAATAGGCTTAAGAAAGAAGAAGAGGTGAGGAATTGGAGCCAATGATTTTAGGTTTATTGTTTGTAAGTGTTATGGGCTGAATTGTGTCCCACAACATTCATTATGTTGAAGCCCTAATCCTCAGTACCTCAGAACGTGACTGTATTTGGAGACAAGGCCTTTAAAGGGTAATTAAGTTAAAATGAGGCCATCAGGATGGGCCTTAATCCAATCTGACTGGTGTCCTTGTAAAAAGGGGAAATTTACTCACACAGAGACACCACAGATGCTTGAACTCAGAGGGAAGATCCCATAAGGACACAGTCAGAAGGTGCCCTCTGCCAGCCAAGGAGAAAGGCCTCAGGAGAAATCAACCCGCTGGCACCTTGATCTTGGATTTCCAGTCTCCAGAACTATGAGAAAATTAATTTCTGTTGTTTAAGTCGCCCATGTATTTTGTAATGGCAGCTCTAGAAAATGAATACAGCAAGTCTCAGTGTCTCTTTATTTCTTTCAGTACGGATCAATGCATGGACAAGACGGCTAAGTGCATTCACATCTTCTTCTGCTATAAGGAATTTTCCAGATCAATTCACTGCGTACACAAATATCAAATCATTAGGTTGTATCCCTGAAACTAATATAAGGTTACATGTCCATTATATCTCAGTAAAAAATAGCAAAAAGAAAAGCAAATTTGATTTATATACCATTATTTTTTTTTCTTGGTTAAAGCTCATATATCTTCAGGCCTAGGCGTATGGGAGTTAGCCTGCCTGGTTGTGAATGCTATGTCCATCATTTAGGATTTGTGTGATTTTGGGCAAATGCCTCTGTCTCCTAATCTGTAAAATGGAAATAGTAATAGTACCCATTAAGAGTATGTCTTGAGAATTAAATGAGGTAATACATCTGTGTGTTCAGTGGAGTGCTTGGGTATTTTCAATAAGTAGTTCCTCCATGGTATTGTCACTGTTTATTAACATATTTCTTGGCTTCTATTCAAGTTCTTTTAATTATCTGGCTTCTTTTCTACCTCTGCTTTCCAGAATTGCTATTACCTGATACACTTCCTGTGCTCTAGCCATTTTAACTCCTTTTAATTCCATAACTGTACTATACTTTTTCTCACATTTCTTTTTCCCTTTGTACCTGCCATTTCTTATATCAGAAAAGGCCTTGGGTGTGTCTCTCTCCTTCCATCCAAGCTTGCCAACCCTATTCACTCTGACTCCATAACAAATTCCTTCTTCTGTTATAGATTTGAGTCATCTACTTTTTTGGTAGAGTATGGAAATTATTTCTCACGTAGCACCCCAGAGTTCCTCTCACCCCCAGTTTTTATAAATATAACATAGTTAAGATTTTTTTTGTATCCCCAGAATTAGTTTAGTTGTAATTTTTAGTTTGTGTAACACCCCATATTTTGCTATGGACACACTCTCATTTAATTCATCTATTCATTCTTTCCTTCATTTATTCATAATTTATATATATATATATATATATATATATATATATATATATATATATATACACATACCTATGGATACTCAAAGAACTAATACTTTATTAATAACTTACAACTAGCTCTGCATTCCTCCACTCTTCCCTGCTCCCTCCTGGAGGTCATCACTCTCCTTATTTTGGCTTTTCTTTTCCTTTTAACAAATATAGTTTAACAGATGTTATGTGTATCCCTAAACAAGTTATTGTTTGGTCTTAGATACTCTTGAACTTGACAAAGTGGGCACCATGCTACATGTAGTCGTCTCAGACTTGCATCTTTCATTCAACATCTGGTTACCAAGATCCATTCATATTATTGCATACTTCATTAATTTTTACTGCAATACTCCATTGTAAAAATATACCAGATTTGCCTATTTCCCTGTAAGTGGATATTTGAGTTATTTCTGATTTTTCTCTGTGCTTTCATGAACAGTGTTTTTTGGAACATTCTTGTACATGCATCCTCATGTATGTGTGTAAGTTTCTCTCTGGCATTTATCTAGGAGTGGAATGGTTGAATTGTAAATATGTGAATATTCTATTTTATTAGATAACACCAAATTGTTTACAAAAGTGATTGCACCAATTTATACTCCATCCACAATTAAGAAATCCTTTGATTTACCTTCTCTCTCACATTTGGCATTATTATGCTTCTTGATTTTTTCCAATTAAATGGATATAAAATATTATCTCAATAGACTCTTTTTTTGCATTTTCCTGAGTACTGATAAGGTTGAACATTTCCTCCTTGGTTTATTAGCCAATATAGTTCCTCTTATGTTAGATGCCATTTCACATCTTTTGACTACATGTTTATTTTCTTAGTGATTTAGGAATTCTTTATATACTTTTGATTTTTAACTTTTACTGGTTTTGCATCCACATATCTTCTCCTAGCTGTGAGCTTGCTTTCCACTGCCTTTAAAATTTAAATTTAAAACTTATAAACTGAGCTGTGGGAATTTCCTGAGCCCATCAGTTATTTATTGGTTTATACTATGTTTCCAGGCAAAACCTCTTTTATAATTTTCTTTTTTTTCTTTTTCTATCTAAAGTACTGTTTGACTATTCAAATGTCAAAAAAAGTATTTACCATTATTTTTTAATAAGAGTTTAAAAGTTTCCTTAATCTATGTAAAGGTGATTTAATCCATATGGTGTGAGATGGGGGTCCAATTTCATTTTTTTTTTCCTATTTGGATAACTATTTAAAAAATCAATTTATTGGAAGTTCCTCTTTTTCCTATTGACCTGTCATACTCTTTTTGTTACATAATAATATTCAATATATGCATGAGTCAATTTCTTGACTGTTTTATTCCACTAATCAATTTTTCTTTCTCTGTGCGATACTTATAATCTTTTAGTTACTGTAGGATCATAAGTCTTGATATCAGGTAGGGAAAATATCTACTCTTTATTCTTCTTCACAAATGTCTTATTTAGTTTAATCTTTCACCCTCTATAGAATCAGCTTATCAAGTTCCACAACATTGCCTATGTGAGTTTGATTGGAATTTTATAGAACCTTTATTTTATAATATAAATACCAAATTGTTTTCCAAAGCATTTGGGACAACTTAAATTATGCTGGTAATTAATAAGAAGCCCTTATTAGAGGAGATACTGTTAGAGTACAATTTTCAAAAGGTTAAAAGATCATATCCCTCATCCAAATATGAAATGAAAACTTGTCAAAACTTATATTCAACTCATTGATTAAGGAGGGAAACAGTACTAATTTAAAACTGGTCGAGTATTGAAGAAGCTAGGTGTTTCCAGGCAATGTCAAAATAAGGTGGTTGGGTTAGCAGCCCCACCTCCAGAAGTCCTATGGGGCCATGTGCATTAACCTTTGGAGCTTTCCCTTTTGTTGGGTGGAGATTCTTTGCGTGTCTACTTGACACAACTTTGCTTACTAAGATCTGTTCCTCCACAGTTGTAAAAATACACAGAAAATACAAAGTCAAGGCCAGCATTTTATTAAAAGAACATCTAGTAATCTCTTTTGCCTACTTCCAACTTTTGGATAATTTTCCTGACAAAACTGACAGCAAATGTTTCTGTAGTGTAACAGTTTCACATTTTAACTCTATCATTGTCTACCTTCTTGGACAGTTTGGGGAAAAAGTATTGGGAAAGTACTCTGAGAGAAACTTATTTGACTGTTATAATAAGATGATAAACACATTTTTAGATTACTGCTATGTTATTTGTCATATACATAGGTTTAAATTGATTTGACATTTAGATATTATGTTATTTAGTAAAAATATAGACAATATATTTATTATTTATTAGAAAAATGCATGATTTTTTCTTATTTTTTTCATAATAAACCAACAAAACTAAAAATCCATTTATGTATATAAGAGAATTGTGAAAAAATGGTGCATTGTTAACATAGAGGAATATATAGAAGAGTACCATGCAGTGTTAAAAATGACAATCTAGGCCTGCATCTTCTATGATTGAGTAAAAATAATTACGTTATAAATCAGCAGGTGTAGGATAATTTCCTTTATACTGTTGTTTAAATAATTGATATGTCACCAGATGCTTATAAATGAAGTAAAACTAAGTTTATTTAAACTCCCTGAAGTTAGTAAGCATTAGCAATGCTTCAGAAGATGATGTTACAAGTAAGATATTTATTAGGATTTGGAATAAGGGCTCAAGTGGTGGCAGAGGGAATCTTTCATGGTGAAAAAGGATAAGTCACTTAGCATTGGCAGACACAGCAAAGTGAGGGTTTTGAACTCTTAGTGAGTAATAAGTAACAAGACAATGCAAGTCTTAATGTCTTATAAATAAGTGATGTGTTTGCCTAGGTAAATGGACTGTTGTCCCCAATAAATTGATCTGTAGGAGTTTTCTGGAGTAAACAGTGAAGTTATTTATTGCCTTATATCTTCATTTTTCCTAAGCAAATATATCTTGGAGGAATCAATTACATCAAATTGGCATCAGTGATCCACAGTTTTTGTTTTTCACTTTATAAGTGTTTATTCTAGGAAAATTTTTAAGCTACCAACATACCAGAAAAAAGTTATTTGCCATTGTCCAGTTGTTTGTCTCACGTAGAAAGTATCTTCTTTAATTTTCATAACCTGTTAATGGAAATAATATCCACATTTTACAGAGAATAAAAGTTAGGAAATCTGATAATCAGATGCATATCATCTGATTCCAAAGTCTGTGCTCTTATCCCTCTTAGCTCTTATACTACACTACAAAATAAACAAATAAATGAACATACCAACAAACTATTGTGGAGAAAAATTCAGTTTCTCTAGAAAACCCATTAGATTTATTGTAATATTTATTGAGTGAAATTCTATTTGTGACTGTTTCCCTCTCTTTCTCCAAATTGTGGGACCATGTCTTTAACTGTATTCAACCCAGTATGATTTATCTATTAAAATCATATATGTTACTTAAGTAAGAATATTAAGTAATAAAATAAATCCTAAAGAAATGTGTGTCCCCAGTGAGCTGTGCCTATTACTGATCTATGACTTTTGAGGTACAGAATGGGAGAGGGCTTGCAGAACTGATTTAAAATCTTATGACATTGGTGCAAAGAATTCAATAAAACTAAAAGGTGCTTCTTTCATTGCATATGGAAGTCTTTGTGTAATTTCCAGTTTCATACTAACAACTAGTATCTGTTGACCATGCCCTGACTATTTGAGACCCAATAGCTCCCTCCCCCCAAACACACACATTTCTTCCCAAACTGGGCTTTGCTGTTTAATCATGCGGCCCATTCCTAACAATCCTGGGCTGTGGGAGCATCATTATATTTTTCCTTCAAGGCTTTAAAATGACTGGTGCAAAAGTCCAATCTGAGTTAGAAATTACATGGTGTCTTCTATCCTCTTCTTATCTTATATGCATACAGAAAAAGCAAAGAGGATTTACATGTTGTAGTTGTTATGAGTTTTGATTGGGAGGCCGTTAGGCTTGTGGTGAGGCCATGCTACCTGTAGTCGTTATTATGTAAGCTTATCTGCCTTCCTGTGGCTAACAGTTTTATACTTTATGAATGTATGTTTACATTTATGCATGTTCATATATTTGTGTATATATGTATATATTTTTATACCCTGTATGCATATGTATATATACCTACTTGATCCAGACCTGCCCCCCACCATGCAGTTGGGCCAGGGTATGAAGAAGCAAAATCTCTTCGCAATTTAAGGATAAAAAAGTGTATCTTTATACCTAAATAAAGCTAAATACTTATCCTAGATTTCTTTATATTTTGCTTCCTGTGCATAGGTTTAAGTTAAATTGGTATTGCTTAAATTTAATTATTTTTGGAAAAATGGGGAAGTACAGAGAGTAGGTCCTGAAAATGAACATTGACATGAAGACATGAGTTTTCAAACTGAAGAGAGACTTGAATAAAAAAGTACTCCTGGGTGGACTTCTAACTTGTTTTCCCATGGAAACCACAAATCTGTGTATTTCCAGCTACTAGCAAGCTGTGATTTCCAAGGGGTGACAAAAGCATAAATGTTATTATTGAGGGGTATCAGCATTATCCAGAATGAAAGAAAATTGATGAGTGATTAGCACCCCAGGATCTTTCCTCATTACCATTACATCTATCTATCTATCTGTCTATCTATCTATCATCTATCATCACTATATAAAAATATATATCTATTTAAACACATATATGTACATGTACTATATAAAAACATATCTATGAAAACATATATATGTGTATATATATGTATATATATATATACATATGCATATAATAATAGCTGGTTTCCCTTTCTGAAAATGACATTATTTTTAAAATGCAGAGAATGCTATTGAAAGTCTCCAGAATTAATCTCTGCCTCCTTATAAGATGTTACCAACTAAAAGAGGTGGGAAAGTTAGGCTTGCATAATTATGAAAAGATAAGATGGGCAAAAAGATATTGGGAAATGCTTTAGGAGGGACTCCAAAGTATTTAAAATGAGCTTATTTTTTGTGCATGTAGTAAAGATTGGAAGCCAGGTAGAAGGCCTTTGGAAGCACTTGAGCATGAACTGGTGAAACTAATTTTTTAAAATGAAAAATTAATGGTAGGCTTATTTTTAAATTTTTTTTACAAGGTTCCACTTGAATGGTAACTCTGTTAAATAATTTAGTTACCTGAAGTTAAGAGTGAATATTTGGAAATGGATAGGAACCTGGTTTAGAGCCAATAATCAAAGGGCAGTATTAAACAAACACTACTCAGTACCCCTGTGTGGGTTTGGTGTTTGCAGTGCTCTTTTGTAACTCTTTGCAGGTGACCTAGAACTCTCCTAATAATGAAGAACTAACTTGATGAGGAGGCAGGAAGCAAGAAGTAGTAACAGAAAGACCAGTGTCCCAATTCTGTCTCAGTACTAGCTATACATTTGGACAAGTCGCTAAAATTATATGAATTAAAGTTTTTTCTCTACAAAATAAAGTTGATGGTGACCTTACCCAAGTCATAGCAACACTGTAAAAATTAAATCAATTAACAGTAGTGGATTTTTTTCTAAATGTTCATTAAATCATGGGGAGATGGTGCAAATAAACAAACACATCCAAGTTAATAAAATTGAAAAGAAAAACTGCAGGATATGATCGTTAATCACAAGGTAGACCAAGTTGGAGTAAGAGCTTACGAGGATTCAGCTCACCACAAACCCAAGTTTTGCATCCTCAAAATAGTTATAACCTAAGGAAAGGAAGATGACTTTATCTATTCCACTACACTATCGACTCAGAGTCCTTAAGGTTTGTACCAAAGAAAGAACTGGGGACCTTCATTCAGGCATTGAACAGGAATAGGTCCCTAATAGGTCTCAAGTAACTTAAGAGATACTTAAGACATAAGAATGAACAATATGGTCCCCAACCTCATGGAGCTTACAGTCTAATGGACTTACTTCATATGACTAAGAAGTGCTACTGTCACCATCATAAAGTATGATTGGAAGGGAAGAACACCAGTTAGACCAGAAAGTCCAGGTAGATATTGCCTTGTTTGAATGAGTGTAATAATAGAAAAACTGGTACCTGGACTCCATGACCAATATCACAGCATCAGAGGAAGGCAGAAGGGAAAAGCACCAAGTGGACACAGAGGAAGAATTTTCGTTTGGTAATGATCTGTATGTAGCATAATTTCCAAAAGAGAATATCTGCAAAACTTTGGCACCCTAAACAGAGTCCAAGGCATTATTAGAGCAAAAAAAAAAAAAAAAAAAAAAAAAAGTGTTTCTGAAAGAATGGTGCACTGACAACCTGGGTCAGAATTATTTTTGGTATTTTAAAGAAAGTAAACAAGAATTTTAAGACTGAAACGAGGAAATTGCCTTTTAACAAGATCCTGCATAATTTTTATGCTAAATTCAAGTAACCAGAGCAATGGAAAATGGGAAAAAAATAAAACATTTTAATCAGTATTAAGGCAGTTGATACTGTTAAGACAAATTGATGATGGTTATAAAAAAATCTCTATATACTTAAAATTGTTCCAGAGAATAAAATATCTGGAAAGTTTTTCAGTCTGTATTTGAAGATATTAGAATAATCTAAAGGTAATAGCACATCAATCTTAGTTATGAGCATGGAAGAAAAGCTCCTAAAATATAGGAAAACGAATCCAGCAGTAAATTACATGAATAGTTCACTATTACAAAAACAACTTATTCCACAATTGAAAAAAATAATTGCCTAATAGAAAAACTATTAAAATAATTTACCAAATCAATAAATCAAGAGAAAAACAAAAATGTACCATCAACTAATAGATTCAAGACAGGTTTTTTTTTAACATCAACATTCATTCATTCCTGTTATGAGTTTTAGTAAAACATAAGTATTTATTGCAATCTCATGGTCAACAATATAATTACTGCTAAAGCACTAGAAGCCTTCTAAGAATGCACACCATGGTTATTTGGTTATTATTTTTTTCATCAAAAAGTTCTAGTCAATGTAATAAGACTAGAACAATAAAATGGGAATACAAATATTGGAGATTTCCAGATGACATGATTGTCTGCCTAGAAAATTCAGAAAATAAACCTGAACAATATCACTACCTATGAGAGAGTTCAACATGGTAGTCAATTACAGTATCAAAAACAAAAGTTAAAGGTTGGAACAAAACACTTTTATAATAGCAAACAAAATTATAGGATCTGCCCAAATAAAAAAATAAAACATTGTTGACCAACATAAAAATAATGTTATTAACCAATGGTAACATATGTCAGTAAGAACAGATATGGCCTAATAAGGATTGCAACTCCACTTTATTTCTTATTAAATACACCCATTTCCACTATTATATTGGGATAAATGTGACAAAATGATCTTAATTTTATTTTGAGTACAAACATGTGGAAAAATGACATTTTAAGGAGTGATGAGGGCAGATTTTCCCTTATGTATTGTTCAAAACCATATAGTTTGAGTCCACTAAAATGACCTCCTGGATGGAGGTAAATTCAGATCAAGTTAGATGGGAGGAGACAGGCCATAAAAGAGGAAGGAAGGAAGAGAAGAAGGAAAGAGGAAGATCAGAAGAGAGGAAGGAAGGAAGGAGGGAAGAAAAGGAGGAAGGAAGGAAGGAAAGGCACATTTAAATCTGGAAAGGGAAAAGCACATTTAAATCTGGAAAGGGAAAAACTAAAATCATGAAAAAAATTGGGAAAGATAAAAAGTAAACACTGTCCTAAATCCCTGAGTACTAGAGAACTTTATGGTGCTGGAGAGTTCCTGAAAGTGTACAGTACACTAAATGGCCTTGATTCCCAAAGAGTTGCCGTTGGATAAAATAAAAGAAAAATCCACTCCATATTATAAATAGTAAACCCAAAGGACATTTTTTTGTACCTGATAAAAGACATGGGTCAAAAAGCATTTTGATTATTTTTTGTTTGTTTTTTTCATTTTAGCTTTGAAAAGCATTTGTATAAATTTATGCTTTAATATCATCCATGGTCCTCAGTGATATTGACTTGGAAAGATCGCTAGATTAATTAAGAGTTTTGGGCTTCCCTGGTGGCCCAGTGGTTAAGAATCTGCCTGGGCCAATACAGGGGACACGGGTTCGAACCCTAGTCCGGGAAGATCCCACATGCAGTGGGGCAACTAAGCCCATGCGCCACCACTACTGGACCTGTGCTCTAGAGCCCGCAAGTCACAACTGCTGAGCCCATGTGCCACAACTACTGAGCCCACGCACCTAGAGCCTGTGCTCCACAACAAGAGAAGCCGCCACAATGAGAAGCCCACGCACCACAATGAAGATTAGCCCCCGCTCGCCGCAACTAGAGAAAGCCAGCATGCAGCAACAAAGATCCAACACAGCCAAAAAAATAAAATAAAATAAAATAATAAAAAAAGAAAGTTTTACTTCACACGATATTATAATTAAAATGGAATTTTGAAGTCATTTAATGAGAGACCTCACACTATGCAAAATTGCTTTTACCTCAGGAAAAAAATCCAGTCACTTGCAAGCTCTTATCTAGTCTTTGGCACATTTATATAGATTGGCGAGTTCTCCACTTTATAATGATGGCCATTTCAAACTCGGGTAATATCATTCATAATCTCATATTTTTCTATAATTAATCCTATACAATAGAGCATCATATTATGAATCATCTCATTTTAATAGTGATGGTCACTTCAGTATTTAAAGACAGCCATTTTGTTAGTGTGTATTCTTCATATTTAGATTAAACATTTCTAGTTCCTTAAACTTGTCATCCAATGAAATACTTTCCAGATCCCTCATTTTTTGCTTCAGGCTTTAGATGATCTCATTTTAGTTGAAAAATTCACCTCTATTATATACCCAGTACTGTACTCCTGATATTAACTGAAGAATGGACTCATATTTTTATAAATTTGATAATTCTAGGAAGCAAATCTACATGACCTTTGCTTTATTACTTGTGTAGTAGCCATATGTCCTCTCTAATTTGCTTTTGTATCCATAGCAAATATGAACTAATTTAGCTTGATGTCAGTGTTACAGTTGCTTTATTTAAAATAAAGTCCTTTTCATTTGATAAACAAGGGAAACAGAGCCAATCATGGCTTTCCAAGATACTAGTGGAATTGTGAGACTGCATGTGTGTGCATGTACTTTTATAGAATGTGAGTGTGAAAGTTTGCATATATGTGAAGTGGTGTGTGCATGCACACAGGCATGCATATAGAGGTGTTCTGCTAGAAGATATTGTTGCAATTTTCATGGCTTCTTGTTAAAGAAATTAACAAGTAAAGAGAATCATGATTTATGTGTTGATTTTTGTGATTTTACATATAAAGTAAAAAAGGACAGTAAATGACAAAATGACGCAAAGAAAAGAAAAAAATGTTTATGGGTGAGGATATTTTCTTTAGGAATAAGAGAAAAAGAGCAATTCAAGTCTTCTAGAAGGTATAACAGATAAAACTTGCTTTGCAATTGATAACAAAAGCTCTTTTGTTTTTATGGTCTAAGAGATTGCTTTTAAAATATTCATGGATCTTCTTGAACATGCAGCTTAGAATTTAGGAGTGAAATATTTCTGTAGTACATGTCAATTATTTTTTCTCCAGTTTTATCTCTTTTGTGTACTCCTGCAAAACAAAAAAAACAAAAAACTATCTTATTTATATAGATTACATTATCAAAATTTTGTCACATAAGGAAAAATGAAATTATGTCTGTTGTTTGTGTAAGCATTAAAATGTTTTCTTATTTTTTTTTTTTTTTGGAATCCTAACCTATAATAAATATGTTTGAGACTATTTAACTAAGAAAATTTCAGATGATGATTATTCACAAGTCACCATGCACTGAACACAATGTTTCTTTTCACTCAGTATTTTGAAAATATTATTTAAGCCCTATCACATAAGAGAAGTTTGCTAGAATTTAGGGAGAAAGTAAATGCATTTATTAGAATGCTATTATGTTTTAGAATGTTGGTATCAGTTTATACTAGATTAAATGTAGAATATCCAGTCCCTTAATTGATTTGTCTGGTTTGCAACTTCTCTATGGTGACTTTAACATTCCACTTGAACTACCACTCCTTTGTTGATCCATATATATTTTAATATGAGCTAGATAAATAAAAAGGTAAAGTGTTCCATACGTGTTGTCACAAATAGTCTCAAGATAAAGTGAAGACTTGCTAAAAATAGATTTTCAGGCCCAGTCCCTTAAGTTTCAGATACAGTAGATCTGGAGTGGTTAGTTCAACCTGAATTTTTTAAGCATGCAGTTGATTCTGATGACAGGAAAACGAATTAGGAAAATGCTCATAAAAAATTATTCCAAAAACACATATGAAAGACTTTTGCATTATTGTTGTTTGAAATCACCCATACCACTCATCATATCCACTGATACAAATAATCAAATCAACTACATATGATATTTGAACTGACTATATCTTTAAAATTTGAAAGTGACTGCTTCTCTCAAAAATAAAAAATCAGCATTTTACTCAATTCTCCTTTTCTGTGGTGGGGATTCACTCAAAGTATACAATGTATCACATCAAATAATTTATTTTTATTTTCTTATATATTAGTCTTTAGATTAATTATGTTTTTATTTTTTGTTTGCAGGGTGCAAGTTGAATTTTATATGAATGAAAACACATTTAAAGAGAGACTAAAGTTATTTTTTATCAAAAACCAGAGATCAAGTAAGTCTTTCATTTTATTCCCCTGTCTATATATTTGTATATATGTTTACCTTAAAAAATTCCAGCTTTGCAATCCTTTTGCAAAATATCTTTTATAGAGAGAAGTAAAATTGATAGTCTTATCTGCCAGGCATTAAAGCTTAGAAAACAATAGATGTTACATCTGGTGGTGTCAAGTCAAGGTTTCTTGACTATTTTACTTCTCAAAATCCCACATCAGTAAGTAGACTTCTGAGTGGACCATTTGGATTGGTAGGAACATTGAGGAAAATCATTTAAGTGAGGGTTCCATATTTTAACTGGGAGGGATACCAAAACTTGTTGTGAGAAGACTCTGGTGATTCCAAGTGACCATAATGGGGAATACTTTTCTAGTTTAGTGATTTAGTAGGGAAGAGTTTCCCCATCACACCTAATTACAAGAAACATGTAGGGTGTTCCGAAAGGTACAGATTACTAGCATCCTCCCCGGGAGATTTAAAAGCAGGATGTATAGAGCTAAGCTCAGCATATAACATCCCAGGGATCCTTATCATCAAAAAGAAACCTGGGAAACATTGGAACTTCAAGGAGGCATGAAATTAGCATAGCCACTGACCTCCTAAGCCTGTTCAGGGTTGAAGTGCCAGTCATACTTGTCTCTCCCTAGTACCATGTACTTTGAAAAAGCCATAAATAATGAACCAATATGCAGTTTTTTCATGTGATTATTGCTTAAGATGTCAAGAAGCATTGGAGAGGTCTACATTAGATTGGGGTAGACTTTGCTCTCTTTGAATTTTGACCTCTGAATCCTCCTGGGGTGGTCTAAAGTAAGTTGTGCTTCTATAGTGTTCATAGAAACTTGAGTTGTGAGCTGTTACCCAAATACTGACTCCAGGGAATATTTCAGTCTGTAAGGCACACAGGCTAGAGAACCTTAATGGCTGGTTAGTTTTAGGATTAGGCTAATAATAACTAATGCTTCTCTAATCCAGTTGTCTTGAATTCCCAAGGTGGTCCCACCAATAGATGTTACCTGGAGAGGCCACATCATTTGCATAGAATGTTTCCTTTATTTTAAAATTAATTTTACTAAAAATTTTCTTTCTCCAGGCCAGAAGGAATAGATGTATTATTTGAATACTTCAACAACAGCCAGCTTTGACTAAGCTGTCATTTGAGGAGATCAGTTCTATAAACCCAGGGCAATTTCATTAAGTTTAGAAGACTTTATAAAGAAGCTAACCCATAAGTACCTAGCATTTTAGTAGGAAAACCCAGGAAAAATTGCACAATTAATAAGCATTAACCATTTACTGTTAAGAAATGTTACCTCAGGTACACTCACTTATAGCAGAGTAAAAACAAAATGGCATTTCATTTCCAGATTTTATTGAGAATTAATTTTAGGAGGCCCTCAAAATGTTATTCACAATCTGTGAATCAGTTACCACCTGATAATTGCAGGAAAGGTAATGCTTCTATTAATCAGACTTTAAACACACTTTGCTTAATATTAATTACTCTTCTTCATCATCAAGTATTATAGGCTGCATAACTGTGAATGACACAAAGATACATACATGGCAGTCTTAATTCCCACAAAAAAAATTTTAAGATATCACTGGTATTTAAACCTAAAGTAAAAAGTTGGTGGAGTCTCAAAAATGTGTCTGCTTGTGTGTGTGTGTGCTTCTGTATTTCCCAACATATGCTATGAGGATTTCTCTATAATTATATAATTACTAATTAACTGTATAATACATAATTATTTACATGATTATAATTCTCTACAATCAAACCTACAAGGTGCTCAGAAGATACAAGATTTATAACTTATCCTGTGAATTTGTAAGCAGCTAGATTTTCTGGTTAGTTAAAATTTATTCCAAAATTCATGGATCTATAAAATGCTTAAACTTCTAAGCATATTTGAACCAATCTTGATTGGACATGATTTTTGTGGCTTCTGAATGCTCAAATGTAGATTTACTCTTAGGGTATAATATTCACTGTCATTTGCGGTTCATACATTCTGTCATTCTCATTTTTTGTTTCAATATTTAGACACCTAGAACTTCAGAGTGAGTAAGCAATTATGATATTGTAGATTCTAAACACAATTTGAGTGCTGTACTTAAAGCTGGTAGTTTTGACAATTCTTTTTAGTCTTTTGTGGACTGAGTTCAAATGAAAATCCAATTTTTGTTGTTTGTTTAAAGGTCTAAGAATACGTCTGTTCAATTTTTCTCTCAAATTATTAAGCTGCTTTTTGTACATAATCCGAGTGCTACTAGAAAACCCTTCACAAGGAAATGAATGGTAAGGTATCTTTATCTGATTTTCTACAATATTCTTTTGATTAGTTTAAATTGTATTATAAGTTTTGAGGTAAAACTGGTAAAAATAACATTATATTAGTTTCAGGTGTACAACATAATAATTTGATCTTTGTATACAAGAGAAAGTGATCACCACCATAAGTCTAGTTACCATACGTCACCATACAATCCATCCCCTTTACCCATTTTACCCCATTCTCTTCCTTTTTCTCTGTAACCTACAATCTATGAGTTTTGTTTTGTTAGCATGTTTTGTTTTTTTTATGTTCTACATATAAGTGAAATCATATGGTATTTGTCTTTCTCTGTCTGACTTATTTTTCTTAGCATAATGCCCTCTAGGTCCAACCATGTTGTCACAAATGTCAAGATTTCCTTCTTTTTATGGCTGAATAACACATTTCATTGTGGGTGTGTATATATACATACATACCACAACTTCTTTATTCATATATCCATCAAAAAACACTTAGGTTGTTTCCATATCTTAGCTATTGTGAACACTACTGCAATGAATATAGGGGTGTGTGTTTATCTTTTTGAATTAGAGTTTTGGGAGATTTTTATGGGATAAATACCCAGAAGTAGAATAGCTGGATTATATGGTAGTTTTATTTTTAATTTTTTGAGGAACCACCATACTGTTTTCCATAGTGGTTGCACCAACTTACATTCTCACCAATAGTGAGAAGATTTCCTTTTCTCTGAAACCTCTTCAACATTTTTTATTTATTTTCTTTTTAATAATGGCCATTCTAACAGGTGGGAGGTGATATCTCATTGTGATTTTGATTCGCATTTTCCTAATAATTAGTAATGTTGAGAACATTTTCATGTACCAGTTGGACATCTGTATGTCTTCTTTGGAAAAATGTCTATCTGGATCCTATGACCATTTTTATTCCTTTTTTTTTTTTTTTTTTGCTGTCGATTTGAATACGTTCTTTAATATTTAGGATATTAACTCCTTATCAGATATATGATTTGCAAATATTTTTCCCATTTTAGGTTGCCTTTTTATTTATTTTTTTTCTTTTTGCGGTATGTGGGCCTCTCACTGTTGTGGCCTCTCCCGTTGCGGAGCACAGGCTCCGGATGCGCAGGCCCAGCGACCATGGCTCACGGGCCCAGCCGCTCTGCGGCATATGGGATCCTCCCAGACCGGGGCACGAACCCGTATCCCCTGCATCGGCAGGCGGACTCTTAACCACTGCGCCACCAGGGAGGCCCTGCCTTTTTATTTTATTGATGGTATCCTTTCCTGTGCAGAAGCTTTTTAGTTTGAAATAGTCCCACTTGTTTATTTTTGCTTTTGTTGCCTTTGCTTTTGGTGTCAGATTCAAACCATCATCACCAAGGCCTAGGTCAAGGGACTTACCACCTATGTTTTCTGCTAGGAGTCTTAAGGTTTCAGGTCTTACATTCAAGTCTTTAATCCATTTTGGATTAATTTTTATGTATTGTGTAAGAGAGTGGTCTACTTTCTTTTTTTTTTTTTTTTTACATTTTATTGGAGTATAATTGCTTTACAATGGTGTGTTAGTTTCTGCTTTATAACAAAGTGAATCAGTTATACATATACATATGTCCCCAGATCTCTTCCCTCTCGCGTCTCTCTCCTTTCCCACCCTCCCTACCCCACCCGTCTAGGTGGACACAAAGCACTGAGATGATCTCCCTGTGCTATGCGGCTGCTTCCCACTAGCTATCTATTTTACATTTGGTAGTGTATATATGTCCATGCCACTCTCTCACCTTGACACAGCTTACCCTTCCCCCTCCTCATATCCTCAAGTCCATTCTCTAGTAGGTAGGCATCTTTATTCCCGACTTACCCCTAGGTTCTTCATGACATATTTTTTTCTTAAATTCCATATATATGTGTTAGCATACAGTATTTGTCTTTCTCTTTCTGACTTACTTCACTCTGTATGACAGACTCTAGGTCTATCCACCTCATTACAAATAGCTCAATTTCATTTCTTTTTATGGTTGAGTAATATTCCATTGTATATATGTGCCACATATTCTTTATCCATTCATCCGATGATGGACACTTAGGTGGTTTCCATCTCTGGGCTATTGTAAATAGAGCTGCAATGAACATTTTGGTACATGACTATTTTTGAATTATGGTTTTCTCAGGGTATATACCCAGTAGTGGGATTGCTGGGTCATATGGTAGTTCTATTTGTAGTTTTTTAAGGAACCTCCATACTGTTCTCCATAGTGGCTGTACCAATTCACATTCCCACCAGCAGTGCAAGAGTGTTCCCTTTTCTCCACAACCTCTCCAGCATTTATTGTTTGTAGATTTTTTGATGATGGCCATTCTGACTGGTGTGAGATGATATCTCATTGTAGTTTTGATTTGCATTTCTCTAATGATTAATGATGTTGAGCATTTTTTCATGTGTTTGTTGGCAGTCTGTATATCTTCTTTGGAGAAATGTCTATTTAAGTCTTCTGCCCATTTTTGGATTGGGCTCTTTGTTGTTTTGTTATTGAGCTGCATGAGCTGGTTGTAAATTTTGGAGATTAATCCTTTGTCAGTTGCTTCATTTGCAAATATTTTTTCCCATTCTGAGGGTTGCCTTTTGGTCTTCTTTATGGTTTCCTTTGTTGTGCAAAAGCTTTGCAGTTTCATTAGGTCCATTTGTTTATTTTTCTTTTTATTTCTATTTCTCTAGGAGGTGGGTCAAAAAGGATCTTGCTGTGATTTATGTCTTAGAGTGTTCTGCCTATGTTTGCCTCTAAGAGTTTGATAGTGTCTGGCCTTACATTTAGGTCTTTAGTCCATTTTGAGCTTATTTTTGTGTATGGTGTTAGGGAGTGATCTAATCTCATACTTTTACATGTCCCTGTCCAGTTTTCCCAGAACCACTTATTGCAGAGGCTGTCCTTTCTCCACTGTACATTCCTGCCTCCTTTATCAAAGATAAGGTGACCATATGTCCGTGGGTTTATCTCTGGGCTTTCTATCCTGTTCCATTGATCTATATTTCTGTTTTTGTGCCAATACCATACTGGCTTGATTACTGTAGCTTTGTAGTGTAGTCTGAAGTCAGGGAGCCTGATTCCTCCAGCTCCGTTTTTCGTTCTGAAGATTGCTTTGGCTACTCGGAGTCTTTTGTGTTTCCATACACATTGTGAAATTTTTTGTTCTAGTTCTGAGAAAAATGCCAGTGGTAGTTTGATAGGGATTGCATTGAATCTGTTGATTGCTTTGGGTAATAGAATAATTTTCACAATGTTATTTCTTCCAATCCAGGAACATGGTCTATCTCTCCAACTATTTGTATCATGTTTAATTTCTTTCATCAGTGTCTTATAATTTTCTGCATACAGGTCTTTTGTCTCCTTAGGTAGGTTTATTCCAAATATTTTATTTTTTTGTTGCAATGGGAAATGGGAGTGTTTTCTTGATTTCAGTTTCAGATATTTTATCATTAGTGTATAGGAATGCCAGAGATTTCTGTGCATTAATTTTGTATCCTGCTACTTTACCAAATTCATTAATTAGCTCTAGTCATTTTCTGGTAGCATCTTTAGGATTCTCTATGTATAGAATCATGTCATCTGCAAACAGTGACAGCTTTACTTCTTCTTTTCCCATTTGGATTCCTTTTATTTCCTTTTCTTCTCTGATTTCTGTGGCTAAAACTTCCAAAACTATGTTGAATAAGAGTGGTGAGAGTGGGCAACCTTGTCTTGTTCCTGATCTTAGTGGAAATGCTTTCAGTTATTCACCATTGAGGACGATGTTGGCTGTGGGTTTGTCATATATGGCCTTTATTATGTTGAGGAAAGTTCCCTCTATGCCTACTTTCTGCAGGGTTTTTATCATAAATGGGTGTTGAATTTTGTCGAAAGCTTTCTCTGTATCTATTGAGATGACCATATGGTTTTTCTCCTTCAATTTGTTAATATGGTGTATCACATTGATTGATTAGCTTATATTGAAGAATCCTTGCATTAATAGAATAAACCCCTCTTGATCATGGTGTATGATCCTTTTAATGTGCTGTTGGATTCTGTTTGCTAATATTTTGTTGAGGATTTTTGCATCTATGTTCATCAGTGATATTGGCCTGTAGTTTTATTTTTTTGTGACATCCGTCTGCTTTTGGTATCAGGGTGATGGTGGCCTCGTAGAATGAGTTTGGGAGTGTTCCTCTCTCTGCTATATTTTGGAAGAGTTTGAGAAGGATAGGTGTTAGCTCTTCTCTAAATGTTTGATAGAATTAGCCTGTGAAGCCATCTGGTCCTGGGCTTTTGTTTGTTGGAAGATTTTTAATCACAGTTTCAATTTCAGTGCTTGTGATTGGTATGTTCATATTTTCTATTTCTTCCTGACTCAGTCTTGGCATGTTGTGCATTTCTAAGAATTTGTCCATTTCTTCCAGGTTGTCCATTTTATTGGCATAGAGTTGCTTGTAGTAATCTCTCATGATCTTTTGTATTTCTACAGTGTAAGTTGTTACTTCTCCTTTTTCAATTCTAATTCTATTGATTTGCATCTTCTCCCCTTTTTTCTTGATGAATCTGGCTAATGGTTTATCAATTTTGTTTATCTCCTCAAAGAACTGGCTTTTAGTTTTATTGATCTTTACTATCGTTTCCTTCATTTCTTTTTCATTTATTTCTGAGCTGATCTTTATTATTTCTTTCCTTCTGCTAACTTTGGGTTTCTTTGTTGTTGTTGTTCTTTCTCTAATTGTTTTAGGTGTAAGTTTAGGTTGTTTATTTGAGATATTTCTTCTCTCTTATGGTAGTACTCTATTGCTATAAACTTCCCTCTTAGAACTGCTTTTGCTGCATCCCATAGGTTTTTGGTCATTGTGTTTTCATTGTCATTTGTTTCTAGGTATTTTTTGATTTCCTCCTTGATTTCTTCAGTGATCTCTTGGTTATGAAGTAGTGTATTGTTTAGCCTCCTTGCGTTTGTATTTTTTACAGATTTTTTCCTGTAATTTATATCCAGTCTCATAGTGTTGTGGTCAGAAAAGATACTTGATATGATTTCAATTTTCTTAAATTTGCCAAGGCTTGATTTGTGACCCAAGATATGATCTATCCTGGAGAATGTTCCATGAGCACTTGAGAAGAATGTGTATTCTGTTGTTTTTGGATGGAATGTCCTATAAATGTCAATTAAGTCCTCTTGTTTAATGTATCATTTAAAGCTTTTGTTTCCTTATTTATTTTCATTTTGGATGATCTGTCCATTGGTGAAAGTGGGGTGTTAAAGTCCCCTACTATGATTGTGTTACTGTTGATTTCCCCTTTTATGGCTGTTAGTATTTGCCTTATATATTGAGGTGCTCCTATGTTGGGTGCATAAATATTTACAATTGTTATATCTTCTTGGATTGATCTCTTGATCATTTGTGGTTTCATTCTTTGTCTCTTGTAAAAGTTTTTGTTTTAAAGTCTATTTTGTCTGATATGAGAATTGCTACTCCTGCTTTCTTTTCCTTCCCCTCACTTTCAGTCTGTATGTGTCCCTAGGTCTGAAGTGGCTCTCTTGTAGACAGTGTATATACAGGTCTTGTTTTTGTATCCATTCAGCCAGTCTGTGTCTTTCAGTGGGAGCATTTAATCCATTTTCATTTAAGGTAAATATCAATATGTATGTTCCTTTTCCCATTTTCTTAATTGTTTTGGGTTTGTTATTGTAGGTCTTTTCCTTCTCTTGTGTTTCTTGCCTAGAGAAGTTCCTTTACCATTGGTTGTAAAGCTGGTTTTGCGGTGCTGAACTCTCTCAGCTTTTGCTTGTCTGTAAAGGTTTTAATTTCTCCATCAAGTCTGAATGAGATCTTTGCTGTGTAGATTAATCTTGGTTGTAGGTTTTTCTCCTTCATCACTTTAAATATGTCCTGCCACTCCCTTCTGGTTTGCAGAGTTTCTGCTGAAAGATCAGCTGTTAACCTTATGGGGATCCTCTTGTATATTATTTGTTGTTTTCCTCTTGTTGCTTTTAATATGTTTTCTTTGTGTTTAATATTTGATAGTTTGATTAATATGTGTCTTGGCATGTTTCTTGTTGGATTCATCCTGTATGGGATTCTGTGCTTCATGGACTTGATTGATTATTTACTTTCCCATATTAGGGAAGTTTTCAACTATAATCTCTTCAAATATTTTCTCAGTTCCTGTCTTTTTTTCTTCCTCTGTGACCTCTATAATTCGAATGTTGGTACTTTTAATGTTGTCCCAGAGGTCTCTGAGATTGTCCTCAATTCTTTTCATTCTTTTTCCTTTATTCTGCTCTGCTGTAGTTATTTCCACTAGTTTATCTTCCAGGTCACTTATCCATTCTTCTGCTGCAGGTATTCTTCTGTTGACTTCTTCTAGAGAATTTTTAATTTCATTTATTGTGTTGTTCATCATTGTCTGTTTGCTCTTTAGTTCTTCTAGCTACTTGTTTAACATTTCTTGGATTTTCTCCATTCTATTTCCAAGACTTTGGGTCATCTTTACTATCATTACTCTGAATTATTTTTCTGGTATACTGCCTGTTTCCTCTTCATTTATTAGGTCTGCTGGGTTTTTAGCTTGCTCTTTCGTCTGCTGTGTGTTTCTTTTTTTTCTCATTTTGCTTAACTTACTGTGTTTGGGGTGTCCTTTTCACAGGCTGCAGGTTCATAGTTCCCCTTGTTTTTGTTGTGTGCCCCCAGTGGCTAAGTTTGTTTCAATGTGTTTTGTAGGCTTCCTGTTGGAGGGGACTGGTGTCTGTGTTCTGGTGGATGAGGCTGGATCTTGTCTTTCTGGATTGTGGTACCACTTCCGGTGGAGTGTTTTGGGGTTTCTTTGACCTTATTATGATTTTAGGCAGCCTCTCTGCTAATAGGTGGGGTTGTGTTCCTTTACTGCTAATTGTTTGGCATTGGGTGTCCAGCACTGTAGGTTGCTGGTGGTTGAGTGTTTCTTGGTCTTAGTGTTGGGATGGAAATCTGTGGGAGAGCTTTTGACATTTGATATTATGTGGAGGTCTCTGGTGTATCAATGTCCTGCACTCGGCTCTCCCACCTTAGAGTCACAGGCTTGACACCTGGCCGGAGCACCAGATGCTGTCAGCCACATACCTCAGAAGAAAAGTGAGAAAAAAATTAAGAAAGTAAAAACTAAAATAGAATAAAATAAAATAATGTTATTAAAATAAAAAATAAAAAAAAATATTAAAAAAATTAAAAAGCATTAAAAAAGGGGAAAAAAAGAAGGAAAAAAGAAGAGAGCAACAAAACCAAAAAACAAACCCACCAATGATAAAAAGCACTAAAAACTACTAAAACCATCCAACCAACAAAAAAAAGGACAGATAGAACCCTAGGATAAATGGTAAAACAAAGCTATACAGGCACAATCACACAAAGAAGCATACACATATGCCCTCACAAAAAGAGAAAAAGAAAAAATATATATATAAACAAAAAAAGGTCAAGAGCAACCAAATCATTAAACAAATCTACCAATGATAATAAACTCTAAATACTAAACTAATATAAACATAAAATCTGAAAGAAATTAGATGCAGAAAGCAAATCTCAAGTGTACAGTTGCTCCCAAATTCCAGCATCTCAATTTTGGAATTATTTGTTGTCTATTCAGGTGTTCCAGAGATGCAGAGTACATCAAGTTGATTGTAGAGATTTAATCCACTGCTCTTGAGGCTGCTGGGAGAGATTTCCCTTTTCTCTGTTCTCACAGCTCCCGAGGTTCAGCTTTGGATTTGGCTCCTCCTCTGCATATAGGTCCCCCTCTCATGTCTGTTTTTCACCCAGGCAGGAGGGGGATAAAGGAGCGGCTGATTAGGGGACTGTGGCTCACTCAGGCTGGGGGAGGTATGGGTACAGAATGCGGGGCGAGCCTGTGGCGGCAGAGGCTGGCGTGATGTTTCAACAGCCTTAGGCGTGCCATGCGTTCTCCGGGAGAATTTATCCCTGGATCATGGGACCCTGGCAGTGGTGTGCTGCACAGGCTCCTGGGAGGGGAGGTGTAGATAGTGACCTGTGCTCGCACATAGGCTTCTTGGTGGTGGCAGCAGCAGCCTTAGCATTTCATGCCCATCTCTGGTTTCTGAGCTGATAGCCGCAGCTTGCGACTGTCTCTGGAACTCCTTCAGGCAGTGCTCTGAATCTCCTCTCCTCGCACACCCTGGAACAATGGTCTCTTTCCTCTTAGACAGTTCAGACTTTTTCCCGGACTCCCTCTCAGCTAGCTGTGGTGCACTAGCCCCTTCAGTCTGTGTTTAAGCCGCCAACTGCAGTCCTCTCCCTGGGATATGACCTCCGAAGCCAGAGCCTCAGCTCCCAGTCCCCACCTCACCCCAGCGGGTAAGCAAACAAGCGTTTCAGGCTGGTGAGTGCTGGTTGGCACCGATCCTCTGTGCAGGAATCTCTCCACCTTGCCCTTTGCACCCCTGTTGCTGTGCTCCCCTCCGTGGCTCTGAAGCTTCCCCCCTGCCAACCCTCATCTCTGCCAGTGAAGGGGCTTCCTAGTGTGTGGAAACCTTTCCTCCTTCACAGCTCCCTCCCACTGGTGCAGGTCCCATCCCTATTCTTTTTTCTCTGTTTTTTTTTTTTTTCCTTTTTTCTCATGCCCTACCGAGGTACGTGGGGAGTTTCCTGCATTTTGGGAAGTCTGAGGTCTTCTGCCAGCGTTCATTAGGTGTTCTGTAGGAGCTGTTCCACATGTAGATGTATTTCTGATGTATTTGTGGGGAGGAAGGTGATCTCCACGTCTTACTCCTCTGCCATCTTGAAGGTCTCTCCTGATGTGGTTAATGTTAATGAGATGTTGATCCACTCTGCATCTCTGGAATAAATCCCACTTGATCATGATGTGTGATCCTTTTTAATGTATTGTCGAATTTGGTTTTCTAATATTTTGTTGAGGGTTTTTGCATCAATATTTATCAGGGATATTGGCCTGTAATTTTCTTTTTGTGTGGTTTTCTTGTCTGGTTTCATTATCAGGGTTTCAGTCCTCTAAAATTGAGTTTGGAAACATTCCCTCCTCTTCAATTTTTGGAAGAATTTTAGCCAGCTAGTTTTCAAACCTTCTTTGAATATTTGGAAGTATTCTTCAGTATAACCAGCTGGTGGTAGACTTTTGTTTGTTAGGGATTTTTAAATTACTATTTAGATCTCCTTACTAGTAGTCAGTCTATTCAGATTTTTTATTTCTATATGATTCAGTCTTGGAAGACTTCATATTTCAAAGAATTTATTCATTTCTTCTAAGTTGTCCAGTTTGGCACATAATTGTTCATAGTAATCTCTTACGATCTTTTGTATTTCTGTGGTATCATTTGTAATACCTCTCTCATTTTAGGTTTTACTTATCTGAGCCTGCTCCCTTTTTTTCTTGGTAAGTCTAGTGAAAGGTTTGTCAATTTTGTTTATCTTTTCAAAGCACCAGCTCTTGGTTTTATTTGTCTTTCCTAATGTTTTCTAAGTCTTTATTTCATTTATTTCTACTCTGATCTTTATTATTTCCCCCACCCCCCTTTTTTTTTTACTAATGTTTCCCTTCATTTTTTCTGGTTCTTTTAGGTATAAAGTTAGATTGTGTATTTTGATTTTTTCTTGTTCCTTGAGGTAGCCCCGTGTCTGTAGGAACTTGCCTCTTAGAACAGCTTTTGCTGCATTCCATAGGTTTTGGAATGCTGTGTTGCCATTTTCATCTCACAATAATTTTTTTTCCTCTTTGATTTCTTTTTTGACCCATTGGTTGTTTAGTAGCATGTCTTTTTATTTTGATGTATTTGTGATTTATCCAGTTTTTTCCTAAAATTGACTTTTAGTTTCATACTATGTGGTAAGAAAAGATTCTTGGTATAGTTTCAATCTTCTGATATGTTTTGTGATCTATCATGTGTCCTATCTTGGAGAATGTTCATGTGCACTTGAACATGTATATTCTGCTGAATCTGGATGGAATGTCCTGTATGTGTGTATTAAATCCATCTGATCTAATGTGTCATTTAAGCCTAATGTGTCTTTATTTTCTCTC
Organism: Mesoplodon densirostris; assembly: GCF_025265405.1. Classification (NCBI taxonomy): domain Eukaryota; kingdom Metazoa; phylum Chordata; class Mammalia; order Artiodactyla; family Ziphiidae; genus Mesoplodon; species Mesoplodon densirostris. Next base: position 187,481,869 of record NC_082662.1, on the reverse strand, counting down.
TGAATGGTCAATCCATTGATGTAAGTATGGTGTTGCAGTCAATTTCTCCCTTTAGATTTCTTGATATTTGCTTTATATATTTAGGTGCTCCTAAGTTGGATATATATATATTTACAAATGTTATATCATTCTGCTGGATTGAAGTAAATGAGTGGAAAAGTTCTGTGTGTGTCCTTACATCTGAAATAACTCTCTTGAGGCAACATATAGATGAGTTTTTTTTTTTAATCCATTCAACCACTGTATGTATTTTGATTAGAGAAGTTATTCTATTTACATTTAAAGTAATTATTGATAGGTATGTACTTATTACCATTTTATTACTTATTTTCTGGCTATTTTTGTAGTTTGTCTCTGCTCCTTTCTTCTTCTCTTGCTCCTTTCCCTTGTGCTTTGATGACTTTCTTAGTGTTATGTTTAGATTTCTTCTTTATTATTTTTGTGTACCTACTGAAGGTTTTTGCTTTGTGATTAACATGATGTTCACATATAACAGCCTATATATATAGCAGTCTCTTTTAAATTGAGAGCAAGTTAGGTTTGAACATATTCTAAAAACTCTACATTTTTACCACTGCCATCCACGTTTTATGTTTTTGATAGCATATTTTTCATTTTTAAATTTTATGTGTCATAACTAATTATTGTAGTTACAGTTAATTTTACTACTTTTTTCTTTTAACCTTAATAATAGCTTAATAAATGGTCAGTCCACTAGTTTTACTGTGAATTTACCTTTACCAGTGAAATTTTTACTTTCTTTTGTTTACTTGTTACTAGTTATATCTTTTCTTTCTTTCTTTTTTTTTTTTTTTTTTTTTTTGCTGTATGCAGCCTCTCACTGTTGTGGCCTCTCCTGTTGCAGAGCACAGGCTCCAGACGTGCAGGCTCAGCGGCCATGGCTCACGGGCCCAGCCGCTCCGTGGCCTGTGGGATCTTCCTGGACCGGGACACGAACCCATGTCCCCTGCATCGGCAGGTGGACTCTCAACCACTGTGCCACCAGGGAAGCCCCTAGTTAGTGCCTTTTCTTTTCAGCTTAAGGAAGTCCCTTTAATATTTCTTTTTAGGGTGGTTTAGGGATGATAAAATCCTTTAGCTTTTGCTCAGCTGGAAAATTCTTTATCTCCCTTTGGATTCTGAATGATAACCTTGCCAAGAAGAGTATTCTTGGTTGGAAGATTTTTCTTTTCAGCAATTTGAATCTATCATGCCACTCTCTTCTGGTCTGCAAAGCTTCTCTTGAAAATAAGCTGGTAGTCTTATGGAGGTTCCCTTGCACATAAAAAGTTGTTTTCCTCTTGCTGCTTTTAATATTCTCTCTTTAACTTTTGACATTTTTATTGTAATGTGTCTCTCTCTGGGTTTGTCTTATTTGTAACTCTCTTGTCTTCCTGGACCTAGATGTCTGTTTCTTTCCCTAGGTTAGGAAAAATTTCAGCCATTATTTCTTTGCATAAACTTTCTGCCCCTTTTCTCTCTCTCTCTTCCTTTTTTGTCATCCCTATCATGTGTATATTAGTCTGTTTGATGGTGTCCCGTAAATCCCTTAAGCTGGCTTCACTCTTTGTCATTTTTTTTTCTTTTTGCTGCTTTTACTGAATGAATTCCATTATCCTGTCTTTGAGTTTGTTTCTTTTTTTCTTCTGCTTGATCTAGTGAACCCTTTTACTGCATTTTTTCAGTTCAGTTATTATATTCTTCAGCTCTCTGACTTTAGTTTGGTACTTTCTTATATTTTCTATCTCTTTGCTGAAGTCCTCACTGTATTCATCTGTTCTTCTCTCAAGTTTGGTGAGCATTTTTATGACCATTATTTTGAACTCTATATCAGGTAAATTACTTATCTCCATTTCATTAAGGATTTTTTTTAACCTTGCTCTTTCTTTTGAAACATATTCTCCATTTCCTCATTTTGCTTGCCTCTCTGTGTTTCTATGTATTAGGCGAAAGAGGATACCTCACCCAGTCTCAAAGGAGTTCTATTGTGTGAGCAGTGAACATTATTGTTTGACCTTGCCCTAGCTCTTGGTGGTCTCTCAAATTTTTGTAATTGTTTAAGCAGTGTGGTTTATTCTTGATAAGTTCCAGTTTTTGAGGTTGGGCTAAGCCCTATCAGTGTTCAAAGGTAGGGATCTCAGTCAGCCCCTAGTTTCAGACTGATTTGAAGCCAGACTCTCAGGCAGCAGCTTTAAAGTATGTAAATATATATAGTCTGGTGGGACCACTGTTGTTATCTTTACTGACCTCCAAACCAGGTAATTTGGAGGTGACAGTTGCAAAAGTCAGGGCTGTAGATGAGTGTATATGCTCCTTTCTTGGAGGTATTGGTGAGCTGTAGCAAGGCCTGGGAGGGTGCAAAGATGACATTCCCCTAGCCTAGGTTCCCTGAGAGCTCCTCTGTAACCCCTAGATGTGTGAAAAGCCTGAAGCTACTCCTTGCACTGAGGCTCTAGGACAAGAAAATGGGCCTTTTTTAGTGGAGAACTGGGGGTGTGTTTCAGTCTGCTATGTCATGGGGGTGGTAGCCTGCCAAGAGCTGTGATGCCTAATTGTTTCAGTCTCCTGAGGCCCAGAAATGCAGGCCTCCTTGGCCACCAGGACCAGGTACTCAAGGGGCATCACCTGTATTGATGGTCTGCACCCACGGGCTTCATTGGGGGCACAAAATAGTGTGGGTTATGCTAGCAAGGAGAGGGAACACAAAAATGGCATCCACCAGTGCCTCTGTTTCCTGACGATCTCCAAAGAGACCCCTGTGCCCCTGGAAGTTGTTTTAAGATTGGCTAATGAATCTTCTGCCTATGTGGTCTAGGTGTTTTTCAAACTGCTGCCTTTTCTCTGAGTCTTAGGGTGAGTTAGTCTGCATGTGAGCCCTTTAAGAGCAGACTTCTAGTACCCCACAGCATTTTTGGGTCTCCTGAACCTAAGTCCTACTGGTGTTCAAAGCTAGTGGTTTTCTGGGCTAATTTCTCCAGGTCCCAAGTGTTGGGTGTCTGTGTGGGGAACAGACTCCCCGTTTCTCAGGGAGAAGCTCTGTATTGTGAGATTCCTCCCGTCCATGGGTCACTGTGTCAGAGATGGGGTTTTTGATGAGACTGAATCTCTGCCTCTCTTATGTGTCTCATTGTGGCCCTTTTATCCCTTGTTGTGGAGAAACTCTTCTGCTAGTTTTCAGGTCTTTTTCAGAGGGAATTGATCCATATGTAGCAATAGATTTGGTGTGTCCGTGGGAGGAGGTGTGTTCAGGATCTTTCTACACTGCCATTTTGAATCGCCTCCTGAATTGTAGTATGATTTTAAAGAATGTTGTATAGAATTTATTTCTTCAAGGACATTTTAGGTGTTTGTCACAATTAAATCGATCTGGTTTTCAGTTAATACATCACTGTAATATTTGTAGTTTCTTTGAAAACATCTCTTATTTCATTTATCTATTTGTCTAATGCTAATACTTGACACCTACCTATGCAATTTTTATTGCTAGTCAAAGTACTCTATTTAATTGTTTGAAATGAATCAGTCTCTTTAAAGACCCAAATACTTTTCTGTTCTTGATTCACATATTCCCCAAAAAGGTTTACTCTATTGTATACCAGTTTTGTAAGTATTTTCAGTTATAGTCTAGACATTCTTTTTTTTAAGGTTCCTTGAGGGCATTATTCTAAGTGAAATAAGTCAGATAGAAAAAGATAAATACTATATGATCTCACATGTGGAATCTTAAAACAAAACAAAACAACAACAAAACTGGTTATTTATTCTTGAATAGAAACATATCAGCATTTATTGGGATGCCTGATTCAAGTTGCAGATTTAGCTTGTGTAGTTCTTTATCTAATTTGAGTTAAATGACATTGATTTATTTTAACTTACTTTTTCCTTCGTTATCATGTTGCTTTTATTAAATTGCATTTCTATTCATTTATGGGTTTTCCTTTTAGTTTCTGTCTTTTGCTAGAAGCAGTAGGGAAGGGGACTGGGTGTGTAATGGCCTAAATAATTATTATCTCAAAGCCACCGTGGGTCTCTGTCCAGCCTACTAAATTGAAAATAATTTTCAAAGCAGAAAACAAATTTGATGGCTGACTTCTGTACAATTATTTTTTCATGTGGAGGCTCGCCCTAAGAAAAGTAAAGGAAAAAAAAAGATCAAAGTTAAGTGGAAAATGAAGACATAATATGCATAAATGAATTGGTTACTCTTCAGCTTGTTTAGATAGTGAAAATGATTTCATATGTATTAAAGGGTTTGGAGATAAATTAAAGATTAACAAGTGAAATTTCATTGTGTAATAATTTACATGATAATTTATGATATGATTTATTCAATGAATATAATTATGGATATTTCACTATATCTTTTTTGAATACTTAGCATGTATTCATATTGCTGTAAATGAAGACATGGCTACTAAAAGGAATATTAACTACCCTCAGGAAATTTTCAGCCCTTTAAAAGGTTTTATATTTTAGAGTTCTTATATTTTCTGGCTTTGGGCTAGTTGTTTTATATATGTTATTTCCTTCAATACACACAATGTTATTATTCCTATCTTACATATAAAGAAGCAGAAGTTCTCTCCTATTTGCCCCCTACTTTGAGAACCTCAGCAGTAATTTTTTTTTATCTCTAACTAGTTGGCTGCAGGAAGCCAGCACATCCCTGCCACCCCCCAAATTCTAACTACACGTTCACCTTCTCTACTTGGAGGTCAAATAGGCATTGCAAACTTGCCATGTTCCAATAGACTTTTGTGCTTTACTACATCTCAGTGAATGGCAACCCCATCCTTCCCCAAACCCTACTCAACCCACAGCCTCCTACATTTCGTCTGATAGCAACTTCACCCAAACAGTTGTTCAGGCAAAATGTTTTGGAGTCAGTAAGTCTTCACTTCTCTTTTTTCCTCACATTCTGCAGCATGTGCAAAATGCGCAGAAAGTTCCATCATTTCTACCTTCAAGATAGTTCAGCATACGATCACTTCTCAGTGCTACCATCCTGGCCAAGCCATCTTCTCTCATCTAGATTACTGCAGTACCCTTCCTAATTAGTCCTGCTAATTCTGCCTTTTCTCCCTTTTGGTTTATTCTTAGTGAAGCAGAGCCAGTATTCCTTTAAAGTATAAGTCAGATCTTGGCACAGCTGTGCTCTGAATGCCAAAGTACCTGTCATGACTATAAGAGCCCCCATTTTCCCTGCATCTCCCTTCTTGTTACTCACCCCCCCACACCCACCCACCCATTTTGCTCCAGTCACGTTGGCATCTTCTCTGGTCCTGGGTCACACCAGACACCCTGCCAGCTCAGGGCCTTCATATCTGCTGTTCTCTCTGTCTGGAGTTCCATCAGGTAACTCTGGCACATTTCCTCAGATCTTTACTCAAAATCAAACTTTTAGTGAAGCCTTACCCAAACAACCTCTTTAACATTGTATTCACCTCACAAGACTCTCTTGAATACTCTTTTTTCCTTTCTTTTTACATTTTTCTCCATTGCCTTTATCTCTTTCACATAAGGTATGTCTGTTACTTGTTTATTTTGTTTTCCGTATGTTCCAAGTAGATTGCAATAGATATTTCACAAGGGCACAGATTGTTGTCAGAATCCAAAGAGCCTGGCACAATATGGCACTAGTAGTTATTAAACAAGTGAGTATTGATTGAGTAATGGGTGAGCATGAGTAAATAAAGATCCTTTGTTTACTTCACCTCACCAGCCTCTTAGTCCGGCCGTGCTGACCTACTTGAAGCTATTTACCTATACTCTGCCCTTCACTGTCTCTGGGCCTTTGAACATTTGCTCCCAGTTCTTGGGTCCATGATTTCCACTCCTGTCCCTCCCCATTCACTCTTTTTCAACTTACCTCAGAACCTTTGGACCTTCAGGACCACAATTTATTGGATAAAACTTAATCTGACACTCTCACTTGATATCATGCCCTATAACCCAGTGCCACTCTGGGTTAGGAGTGGTTTCTGGGGATTCTCCGAGTGTCTCCCACATATTTCTGTCAGCACAGTTAACGTGTTGCCCTTGATTTCACTGTTTACTTCTCTCTTCTCTCTATACATTCACTGATGTCAAGGGCCATGTTGTATTTGCCTTTGTAGCTTTCATACTTAGCATAGGACTTGGTGGGTCAGTGAATGTTGCTGAATTAATGGAATTATGCTCAGTGGTTTTACTGATGGTGTTGCACAATCCAGATGATTGAAGACCACTGCCTAGAGATGTCAGTGAATATTACATTTATTACATTTTCTGTCTATGTGTTATTAAAAATGGATCACATTTCAAACCCTTCTAAAAACCCTCCAGCATTGTTTTTAAAACTTGGTGATTTATAAATAAAATGTACTTTAGAGAGACCTGGGAATCATAAAATGAGACATGATAGAATCCTTCTAAGAGTAAAAGGGCATTGGCAGGTGATAGCAAAGTGAGATAATATTATTGGAAAACATTAAGAGGAACAAAGTTTCCCATAATTAACTTCTATGCCATATTAGTAAGAATATTCAACTGTAATTACAGAGGATATACATTTGAAAAATCAAATTACTGCAATGAAAAAATATAACAAAAAAACCTCAGGGCTCCATTTTGAATACAATATTCTGTTTGGTTCCCATTGTCAATGTAATATTGGTTAACGAAAAACAGCAGTGGCCCTTATGAGCACAGGCTCTGTTTTAAAATAATCAGGATCGGGCTTCCCTGGTGGCGCAGTGGTTGAGAGTCCGCCTGCCAATGCAGGGAACACGGGTTCGTGCCCCGGTCCGGGAGGATCCCACGTGCCGCGGAGCGGCTGGGCCCGTGAGCCATGGCCGCTGGGCCTGCACGTCTGGAGCCTGTGCTCCACAACAGGAGAGGCCACAACAGTGAGAGGCCCGCGTAACGCCAAAAAAATAAAAAAAAAAAAATAAATAAATAAATAAATAAAATAAAATAATCAGGATAACACGGCAAAGAAATTTATTTAATTAGAGCTTCTGACATAATAAAGCTGAAGGTATTTTGTGCCGCTTTTCTTTATTTTTAAGTCCCAGGAGTCAAAACTGATATGAAAATGTTGCCGTGTGGACAAACTGAAGGGTATGAAAAGAATTTCACTTTTAATGTATGAAATTATGCAAATGACAAGCTCTCATGTACACCCAGTTCGTAGTAAATGATTTAAAGGCATTAGCAAAGGAAACACATCCAGCATGTAATTTATGAATTTCATTGAGAGCTGAATCATCAGCATTGACTCATTGACTGCTGGTGCTTATGGTGGCTCTTCAATGTGTCAAAACTCACGCAGCCTTTCCCACTTTAAAAGTTGTTGAAGTGATTATTAATTTTCAACATCAAATGATAAAGACAAAAGTAAGAAGCATGTAAATATTAATTTTCAACATCAAATGATAAAGACAAAAGTAAGAAGCATGTAAATGTGCTTATATTTTATGGTACTTGGATTTACACTTAAAATCAATGCCTAATAGAGCAACAAGTGTGTTGAGATGACATTCCAATTTTAAAGGGTATTTCTTCTTTAGAATAACAACTATTCAAAGAAGAAATAGAATTTTCACAGTATTTTTAAGTATCTGATGACCAATAAGATTGAATATCATAATGTAGACCTTTTCTTCTCTCATATACATTGGTTATAGTATAGATTAAAGCATCTCCAAGTATTGTAACATGGAAACTCAAAAATCCAAAAGAATTTCTTTGTTTACTAGAGTCTAGTGCTGGTGCTCTTAGTCAGTATACTTCCCCATATGGTGACACACATACACACACACACACACACACACACACTATAACATGGTAAGTTCAATATTATACATGCAAGCTACTTTCATTCTGTGGCTACGTGCTGTCCTAAGACCCTAGAATCCTTCACAGTCAGCTTTCAGAAAGATGAAGAGAGCATGGAGAAGGCACATACAATTGTTAAAGTGATTGGCCGACAAATGAGTAGCATCACTCTTACTTGTATTTCGTACCCAGATCTCATTTGAGAATCAGTCACATGTCATACCTTGACACAAAGCCTGAGAAATGTGGCCTTTAGATGAAGAGTTCCTTTTTGCACCCAGCTCTGTACCGTGGAAGGGGAGAACGAATGTTGATAGACAGAAAGCCGCTTCTGCCTCAGCCCGTGTGTGTCGGATGGAAAGACTCTTAACTTCCATTCTCTCAGAGACTCAACATTTAGTTCTCTTGTTCACACCCTGACAGTTGGTGTGAAATATACCTGAGTTTTGAAAGGACTTGGCTATTGGAAAATGTTCCTAATATATTGTCAAGACTCTCCTATGCTTCAGTATCCTGGTCACATGCTAAATTTTGTCTGTCTTTAAAAACGTGGACCTAGAACCACAGGTAGTACTCATTGCTTAGTGTTTGTTATGGTTAGGCGAGTGTCATAATTTTCCTCCCTGGTTTAGAATCTTACACTTTCGTTAATACAATACTAGCTTGCCTTCTGTGTTTAGAGCTCTGGCAACCCGAGTTCACCTTGAGCTGTGACCCACAAGTCTTTCATATGAATTCTGCCCCATGTGGTGACCCTGTTACTTTCGCATGTTTACCAGGTGCTTGATTCTTCTGGTTAACATATTCACCGCCTGACCTCCACCTCTGTGGCCAAAGTGGTTCTGACATTTTCAGCAGCTCTTTTCTTACCTTTAGGAGTGGTATTTATTCACCATAAATAAGCGTGCTGTGAAGAGTGGCTGGGGCTGCATATTATTAATTTTCCATATTTAACTTTGTTATTTCCATTGTTTGATATGGTTCTTCCAGTTTTCATAATGAAGCTTCAACATGATTTTATCTATAGGCCTACTTTAACTTAGAATAACTGAGTAATATAAATTTCATTTTTATCTTTGCTTTTGTTATTTTATTGTTATAATTTTAAAAAGTGAAATTTATTTTATTTTTATGACTTTATAAATGGTTCATGATTATTGCAGTATAAATACATAGGGCAAGGAAAAGGAAGTAGAAGTTACCTAAAATCTCAATACCTAGAAATAAGTATTTTTAGTGTTTTGACCACCAATCTTTTGTAACTTCTATCTATACACATATATGTGTAACACACTCACACTGATACAATTATGACAATATTATCTACATCATTTTTATCAGTGACTTTTTTCTCAGGGATGGTATTTTTGCTGTTGTTAAGGATATAAGGAGCCTACTTGCTACTATTCTCTTTTTGTTGGTTGGGTAGGTTCCAGTTACTTTCCTGCTATAGATAATATTGCAATAAATATTTCTGTACAGGATTTCTTTCCTCCAAGTGCTTTTTTGTCAATGGGATTGAAACCTCGTTTGGAATTATTCTGTCTGTTAGCTTCAGTTTCAACTCTTATTTGTTTTGATGGTTCTCTAGGACTGTGCAGATCAGATCCCACATTCTTTTTTCCTGATAAATTTATTTTATGCAGGAGAGTTTGGGCACTAGCATTTTATTAGAATGTGTACATTTTTCTTCTATGCATTTATTCAGTTTAGTGCCTGGTAAATGGATGTAAAAGATGACTTTCCATTGGAGATCTCACTTTTTATCAAAATTTACATATTACAGTCTTGTAGAAACTTTTTTTTAAGGATCCTGAAACTTATTCCACATGGCACAGTCTTGTCCAAAAAAAATCTTTTTTTCAAAGTCTTATTTAAATTTAAGTATCTGATCTTTCAAGACCTATTAAAACAACGTCAGATCAAAGAAAAGGCCATTAGTTTGATAACTAGCTTTTAGTAAATCTATGCTAATTACCAATCTCTTTTTGAAAATGTTCTCAAACATCTTATTTGCAATTTATTTTATGATTTTACAGAGATTGCTATCTCCTTATTTATTTCATAGTTTTTGTAGCACACAATTTCTATCTGCAAAAAAACATATATATTATCCCTCTTCGCTCCTGCATACTGTATTTTAGCCTGGTTTCTCAAATGTTACTGAGAACATATGTGAGATGTGTTCTGGAAATGACAGAGTTACTGAGTTCATCACTCACAATTTGCCTTTACTGGCACCATCCATTTGTTTGTATCAAATGCCTAGGCTACTATAGACATGTACTTGGGAAGACATTAGGACCATAATGGTGGGTGAAATAGACATACTACTTCATCCTGTGGAACTTACAGTTTAGTGAGGCATCAACTATTCAAGAAATATATTTACAAACAAATACAAGGTTATAACCGAGATGAGTGGCAGGGGAGGTATGGTGAGTGACATGGCCTAAGAGATTCATTGGCTACATTGATCAAGAGGAAGCCTTTAGGAAGGTTTCCCTGAGAGAGGGTTGAGCTGAGAGCTCTTGGATGAGGGAAGAACATGTGAAAAGGGCTGTGATAGGAAGGACCATGTCACAGTTGACGAAGTCTCAGAATGCCAGGTCAAGAGTTTTGGTCCTTATCTTCACAAAAGTGAAGTGTCACTACACAGTGGAGGAACTTCCCTGGTGGTCCAGTGGTTAAGAATCCACCTTCCAATGCAAGGGATGTGGGTTCAATCCTACATGCTGCAACTAAGACCTAAAGCAGCCAAAAACAAATACATAACTATATTTTTAAAAAAGGAAATGCTTTAAAAAAATACACAGTGTGGGCCTCCCTGGTGGCGCAAGTGGTTGAGAGTCCGCCTGCCGATGCAGGGGATACGGATTCGTGCCCCGGTCTGGGAGGATCCCATATGCTGCGGAGCGGCTGGGCCCGTGAGCCATGGCCGCTGAGCCTGTGCGTCCGGAGCCTGCGCGTCCGGAGCCTGTGCTCCGCAACGGGGGAGGCCACAACAGTGAGAGGCCCGCATACCGCAAAAAAAAAAAAAAAAAAAAAAAAAAACACAGTGGAGTGATGTGATGACATGAATTTAGAAAGAATCTCTGTAGTTGTAATATGGAGAAAAACTGTAGAAGGCAAAAGGAGGTGTAGGGTTCCAGTTATAGGCTTTTGCAAGAGTCCAGTTGCAAAAAATGATTAATTTAGGTTAAGGTGGCGGTGGTAGTGGAGATGAAGAGAGGTAGATACATTCTACAGATAGTTGGTGGGAAGAATTGAAAAGGTTTGGTGACTCATGTATTAAGTATTTACAAATAGAGGAGAGGAAAGCATCTAAGACGATGCCTAAGGTTTTGGCTAACCAAACACAATGGAATTTGGTTCCATTACTCAGATGTGAAAACCTGAGAGGCCCTGTTTTGGTGAGAAAGGTCATGGGTTTGGTTTGGAGCAACTGTAGATGTTAATCACCCACGTAGATGTTACATTCTAGAATCACAAAGAGTACTTTAGTTTAATAAGCTCGGTAATTTCTTTTAATAGTTTTCTAAAGTTTGCAATTGTCTTTAAAACAAGAATTTTAAAGAGTTAATTGTTCTTTATTTTTGTTTAACATATTATGAAAAAGAAAATGATTCAAAGATTTAAAAATACACAGTCTTTTATGGGATTCCTCGAATACTTCATAACTCTAGTGAGTAGGCTTTGTTCTGCTTTGTATGTTTTTTATTTGCATATTTTGGGCAGCGTAATACAGCTATTTTCATCTTTTCCTAAGTAGAGTGTGTTGCTGTGAATGACTAGTGTTTGAATCAACTGTACACCAAATGATGTAGATGAGGGTGAGGTATAAACAGTGAGAAATTGTAACTAGTAGGACGTTAGAATGTATGGTGTTCTTTGCAGACTATAAACAATTTTTAACGTCAGAGATAATAGGATTCTTAAGAGACATTTAAGGACAATTACTCCTTGTCCTGCATAATGTTTTATGCTAACCTCAGTCACAGGTTTTTGGGTGATATATTAAATATTTTATAAAAATTCAAATCTGAATATAAATGTGCTCTGCAATCTGAGTCACTGACTTTCTTCTGATATTTCGACTGTTGAATGTGTGTTGCCGATATATTGTGTTAAAAATAACAAAGTCCTAGAGTTTATGGGAGATCCTTAAGTGGCTTTTCAATGGAGAGTTGATTAGCAGGTGGTTTGAGTTTTTCTACCCTGCCATCCTCACTCCTTAAATAAGGGCCCATTGTCTTTCCTTACATAATTAACATGAGACCAAAAACAAAATTAAAAAGGGTTTTGTTTTTTTTTTTCCTGGAACAGAGACAAGTATTACCAAAAAGAAAATTGAAGCAATATAAGATTTTTTTTCTAATTTTAATTGTGGTATTTTATTGTTTTTTTATGCTAACAACATTTAAATATTTCCAACTTTAGTCAAAATGTGAAAATGAATGCTTTTTTCATGAAAAAAAAAACTAATGTCTTATCATTCTTTTCATAGGTCTCATATCTTTTGGGTGAACAGAAGTCTACCTTTATGGGGCTTACAGGTTATGTACAATTTTGTTTTATTCCTATATTTCTGGATTTATTTATATTTTACTGAGCAATACTACTGGGGAGAAAAGTTTTGACATTAAAATGAGTTTTGGTTTATTGTTTAATTAATATTGATGCACATCTTAAAATTTTTATTCCTTTCTTCGCGTTCACGTGAGCCCTCCCTTCTACCTTTTGAGAATTTCCTCATGATCAGGTTTAGACTTCAGAAAGCTTTTGAGGATCTGAAGGAAACTAAAGTAAACCCAACCTTGTTTGAAGTCACAACAAGTTCGCCAAACTACTTTAGGCATTCTTAAAGTCTTAGGTTATATCATCTTCGAAAAATTAATCAAAAGCCCATAACCATATTTGCATTTTTTACCTTATGTGCTCAATGTTGGAAACATGGTAGAATCTCAATAAATAATTGTTAGATGAATAAACAAATGAACAAACAGTTCGTGTTACCAATAGGAAGAGTTTGGTCCCTAAGCAGATAATTTTGTAAATAAAACAAAAAGTGTGCCCTGGCATAAAAAGAGTCCTGAAGAAGGAGTAAGGGAACGTGTGGAGCACAGTGTGTCTGAACTACATTTGTTGCAGTGTTCCCTGGAGTCCTCTGGATCTCTCTTTTTTCCTTTTTTTGTTGGATTTCATGCCAGGCAAACTTTTTACAACTTCCCATCTCCTCTACTCGTGTCTCTTTATTGCAGATACTTTTTAGTTTCTATTGTTTTTCAAAAGCAAAAATCATTCAAAAAGGAGAGTCTCTAAGATGAAAAACAATTGAGTCTGGAAGAAATGGAAGGACTCTTAAGTCTCACTGTGTATAAACAACCTTTAAAATACTTTAAAATCAAATGTTTGAGTTGTCTTTTAAAGTCAGGATGATTGTGAGGTCTGTACATTTTATATGTGACAATGAATTATTTCAATTATGTATGCATTGTGATTATAACTATGAATCCCATTTTTACTATGTCTGCATATTTTGTATTTTACTGAAGTCAAGTTGTGTTTTGTTTTTTTTTACTGACTTTCATTTCAGTGCTGTACACACTTGTAAAGTAAGTTAATATTTTTATGAATAGTCATATATGGCCTTGACATATATTTTGATCTGTTCAAATTGCTTTTATCTGATAGTGATATTCTAAAATAATAAAAACACTCATTTTCACATAGGATTTTGGGCAATTCATGCTAAAAGTGGTCTTGAGATCATCTAACAATGTGTAGTTCTAGAAAAAGTAAGAGATTATGATTTAGAGAATTTGTGGAGAAAATTTAAAAAGTGAAAAATTTCTATTTTAATGTCTGTGTACTGTATGTACTTCTGGACTTATTTTACTTAGATAGTCATGCATTCATATGTTTTTAAATTGTGCTTATATTTTAATATTCACCTAAATCAAAGTTTTCATTCCAACAGGAGTCAGAATCTAAAACTATATGGTATCTGCCTTTCTCATGCAGATTGACTTTACCCTCACAAATCTATGAATAAATATATTTGTTATCTCAGTTATTTCATGTTGATGCTTGCTTATTTTGATTATATTCCTGTCTCCTGAAGTGCTTAGGGTCTTTAACACAAAATAATTTGGATGTCTTTACTGGTTACTTTTTCTGTTGCAATCATAGCTCTTTGGTAGCTGAGCAGAGGAAACTGTATACAGAGTAGAGAATAGAGAGAAAAGTGGAAGCTTGTCTAGGGGGCTGCAGGATGCCCATGTCCAGCGGCAGAAGGGGAATTGGCTGTGAAGTCCATTCAAATAAAATCTGAAAGTATCTTGAAGTGCTGACATGGACTATTTTGTTTAGTGTTTGAGGATGTTTCATTTTGTTTGAGGTGGGTGATAGGATGGAAAGTATCCTTCAACTCCAAGCTTGTATTCTTTTATTTTCTGAAGGGAACTGCCATTTTTGGTGGGTGTACTGAGATGGTGGTGGTGTGGCTGGGGGAGAGCATTATGTGTGATGGGACAGTTGTGTGTGATTGTGTGTATTAAGAGTACACACACAAACAAAACCTATTCTTTACATATGGTGAAGATTCCAGCCATCTGATTGTTTTAATCCCACATTTACATTTGTGGTAATAAACTTGAAAAAGATTTATTGAGGAGTATTAGAAATTATAAAAACTAAGCTGTAATGCCTGGGACAGCCTGCTGCCTACCACCTGTATATAGAAATTAAAGTGCAACATAGCACCTCTTATATCATATATATATATATATATATATATATATATATATGTATATATATGCATACACACACACACACACACACACACATATATATATATATATATATGAAGTTAAAAGTATTGTAATCAGAATATATATTTTGATTTTGTTGTATTTTCTCATTAAGGTATAATTTATATTTTAGGTTTCAGTGGCATTGATAAGTCTCTTTGAAACAATACTACTTGGTTATCTCAGTTATAAGGTAAGTTATTTTAATTAGAAGTTTTCTGCTGGTAGAACACATTACTAGCATTGACCCAGTATTTCTCTATTTATAATTTATAATCTGGGGATAAAGCAAGCTCTTCTTAAACCCCTTTAACTATTTTGAACCTCTCCAGTATGTGATAAAAAGCTGTGGTAACATAGTAATATTTTCCTTGGTGGCTTAAACCTACTTCACTAATTCTCATGGGCTAATTTACCCATTACATGCATGCTCATATGAGACAAGCAGATGGAATGGTTTGGCTTTTTATTGTTCTCCATCTCTTCTCCTGATCTGTACAGGAAACATTGAGGGAGAAAAACACGTCTGTTAGGAATTATTTTAATGAATTCCCCTCATTTTTGGCATAGGTTTGCTTGGCTAACCCAATTTAACAAATGTTTATTAAGTTCTTATTTGATGAAGAGCACCACACTGTGCATTATTTTTTTCTCAATGAATTTACAATCTAGAAAGAGGGATGGGCAGGAGAAAATTATATAGACAATAATAATACAAGGCTGAATAATAGGTACTTCCTATGAGGTGCAAATAAAGTCCTGTGGGGCTTCATAGAGAGAGGTCGTATGGGGTGAAAAGACTGACTTAAGCAGAATCCTTGAATCAGTAACTTCACTAAAGAAAGATGAAAAGGCAGAACAACAGGGATTTATAGAATCAGCAAAGGCTTAAAAGAAGGAATGTGCATATAAAATTGGAAGAATTAATAAGTATTTAGGTTTGGGCAGAGTATGGCATATGTGGGAAAATATTGATGGAAAAAGATGGGATAATATAGTGAGGGCCTTGTACAGCAACTTAGGGTGGGAAGTTGATGCAGGATGTTGAACACGAGAGTTCTATAATTGTAACTAATTTTAGGAGTATTAGTTCAGAATATCTGTGCAGCACAGGTCAAAGAGACATGGCACTGAAAACCACATGCTCAGTTAAGATGCATTTGCAGTATGAAAGGAGAACTTCAAGTGAAGCTTTGGCTGGGTGAAAGGAATACATTCAATGCAAGATAAGTCATGAAGGTAGAAACTAAAGAAATCATCAACTGAATAGTTGAAATAAATGAGGAGAAGAAAATGTCAAAAATCATTTTAAGGTTTCCTAAATCCAAATAACTGGGAACAAGGCAGTAAAATCAAGAAAAGTTACATCAAGAAAAAAATCAGACTGGGGTCGAGATAGGTGGAATAATGGAAATGGTTTTGGAAATGACGAATCTGAGGTATTTTGGGACAAATAGCTGTGACATTCAGGCAATTGAAAAGGAGGATCTGGGACTTGCAGGAGAGATTTATTAAGAATTGGCAGTCGTGGGCTTCCCTGGTGGCACAGTGGTTGAGAGTCCGCCTGCCGATGCAGGGGATACGGGTTCGTGCCCCGGTCTGGGAAGATCCCACATGCCGTGGAGGGGCCAGGCCCATGAGCTATGGCTGCTGAGCCTGCGCTCCACTACGGGAGAGGCCACAAGAGTGAGAGACCCGCGTACCACAAAAAAAAAAAAAAAAAAAAAGAATTGGCAGTCATTTCCATAGAGATGATGAAGGAAGCATGCAAGTCCATTAAGGATGGGATAGTAGCCAATGAAGAAGAGAAGACCTACATTAATGAAGATACTTATAGTGTGGCCGTAGGAAGAACCGAGCAATGAGGGCAGACAGAGGAATAGGTGAGAAGCATGGAAAGTCATCAGAATGGTTGTCATAGTCATCACGGATTTCCAGTTCGCAGTTTCTGCATGTACGATGTCAACAAGTGCACTCAAGGTTCTGTTTTTGGGGGATTCTTATTTACCATATAAATTTCTTTCTCACTTCATAATGTAAGGTTTTGAAGATAACATTCCCTAGACTACTTTTTAATCCAAAATTTAGGACAAGAAGTCTTTACAACCTCTTTCACCTTTTCCGCTGCCTTCCTTTTTAAAATTCTCATTAACTCCGCCTAAAGAACATAAGGCTAATGTCTAATAAGGTGAGATTGATGAATTAGAAAGTGTAGAAAGAAAAGAGTGAGTGCCTTCCAAAAAAATACAGATGGATTGATTTAATATTTATGAGAAAAATAGGATGTTAGAAATGTCTAGGGAAGAAAAGTGTTAAATGACAGCATGGGAACCTTGGAAAGTTTAGTAAGAAGCTAGAGAAAGGCCTTTGGGTTTACAATTTGGGAGATCATTTGTTATTCACCCTTAAGAGCTCAATTTCAATGGAGTACAGTTGAGAGTAAAATTGTCAAATGAAGAATGTTGATTGACTGGTACAGGAGCTCCCTAGAGGCAATATAAAGAGGTGGAATATTGCCTCACGATGATAAAAATATGCATCTTTTAAAGAGAGCAAGTAGAGGGGACAGGAAAAAATGATGGAAGAAGCAAGGTTTATAAAAAGTAAGAATAAGCTAGAACAGGAAGTTGAGGACTACTAATTAGCTTTGGATACATTCTGTTCTTTTCTGAGAGCACAGGAGATGGAAAATGGTGCCTGAAAGAATATTTTGAAGTTAGAGGAGGAAGCTGAAAGATCTTGCACATAGCTGGTCACTTAATCCTAAATTACTTAGAAAATACTAGCTTAGAGATGGACACCATAGAATAAGATGTTGAGGAGGGATCTTTTAATGGCTTATTAGTATATCTTCTTGTCAGAATAGGTGCTCTATAAATATGAATTGGTTGACAAATCTGGATTTTGGATACCTAGAAGGATAAAATAAAAAATCAAGTAAATTAACATCCAAGATGTTATCTTCTAAGGTCTTTAGTATTCAAGTATGTGATAAATGTTGAATATGATATGCAAAAAGTGACATGCTAAAAAATTAAACATGTGGGTGTTTTTATGTAATTTAATAAAATCTCTTCCACTAGTACAAGAGTATGTACAAATGCATAAACTGGCCAAAATATTTATCTGCATTGGTGAATGTATGTGCTCCAAATTCTAACTAAAAAGTAATATGAAATTAACTTTGGTGCTTTGCTAATAGTAGTCATTTAAAATGCACAAAGAGCTTCAAGAAGGAATTATAATTTTTCATTGTAATTATGTGGTGCTGACATTTGTAGTCAGTTAATTCCTGCCATTTATAAAATGAGAGCAAAGACCTAGCAGGTCGAGCTAGATGACATATAACATTTTCGTTCTGACCTTCATAAACATTAATGTCTAGATGGAGGAGAGGTTCATGGTGAAAGAGTCCTGTGTGTTACAACACAAGATAAAAAGGAGTTATGTGACATTGGAAGGACAGGTTGCTGTTAATTACCTTCTTTTCTTTTCATATATTCAGTCAAATTCATGAACTCTTCTGACCCTTTCAATAAACTGTTGGATACATTTTTTGGCATGAAAAAATTAAATAATTGATAACTATTTATGGCATATATATATAAGGCAAATCCATACAGCAGAACTTCAAATGAGGTCCTTCTCTCAAATTTGACTTTTAAGAAAAATTATAGACAGGTATGCAGAAATGGATATTGTATTAGTAATGAAATCCATTTCTAATATTGCTCTTTGATATTTCTAGTTCTGAAATATCAATAGCAAATCAACATAAAATTTTCTCATATTTGTTTACATCTGCATATATATATACAGATAATATATATATTTACATATACAACATATATGTATATATGTGATATTTAAAAATAAATTTAATACTTTATTTGTAAGTACTTTATAGTTCTTAAAATTAGACTTTCTAAAATAAGCATGACTTAATCCTTAACAACTAAGAAAGTTTAAACTATCATGGAGACTATAGTTTTTTTTTTAAATCAAAAAACTAATGAGTAAAAGCAAAATGAGCAAAAACTCTTAAAAGTGTATTTTGAGGTTAGCAGATAATAACTTACAAATCCCTGACATCCACTTATTTTGTCCTCTGTCATACAGAATTGCAGGTCTCAAGTTAAATCATCATTCAATTCATGTTTATTTATCGCTATTTGTCAAAAGAGTCGCAGGGATTGCCCAACAGGGAAGTTCTTATTCTTCTGTCAGATAGATACCCTCTATGTCTTTAGCAGCTGCTTTCAAAATAGAACTCTATTTATACACACACATTCATTAACTCAAAAGGAAACAAAAACATGCCCTGGCATAATTTGCAAATCTCTGAAAACAAAAGTTCAGCACACCTAGAAGGCTTTGGTTAAATCTACAATTCTTTTTTCTATACAATAATCACTTTATAAAAAGCAACCGTTTTGAAATGTTAACATGATGATGGGCTTATTTCTGGAAAGAACAAAGGTTTCGGACTAGGACGCCCAGATCCTGGTGATTCTGCTTACCGTGCCATGGAAATGGTAAATCTAAATGTTGTTGAGTTTACATTCAGAAATACAAAAGACTGCCATAGGGTTACTCCATAATTTAAACTCACTGAAGGAAAGTAAGTTATTAGTCTTTTTGGCTAAATATTTTAAATATAGGTATTCTTAATATTATAGAAGAAAATGCTTTTTAAACGTCCCATGTTCCAACCTTGGCTAACGACAACTAAATTACCATAAGTCTTATAATTTTTAAAGTGCTTTTTAGAGTTACCTAGATAATAGTTCCAAACTTGCACTTTCTTTTATGATAAAAATAAAAGCCTGGTATATCTTAGAAAATCACCTATTGTCCTGCATTTTTATTGGTTAAGGAAGGTTACATCCATACCAAATGTTGTAGAATTGTTAGATTAGGTTTTATTTATATTTTACTGAATTCTGTCAACAAGAAGAGGAACACAGAGAGCTCTACACGCTTAGAACAGAGAAACCTACTTTTTAGGAACTTTTTTTTTCTTTAGGTTACCTTTTGGAAGAAGACTAATGCCTTTCATCTCATTCAGGAAAATAAGATTAAGTGAAACAGGTATTTAACTTAATTTTGAAAGGCATGTGCCTGCCTTTTGGATCTTATTTCATGCTTCTTTATGTAGCGGCATTCTCCGGATTTAGGCTTTCTTTTTTCATCATAATTACTTTTATCATGTGGATTTATATGATGCAGGCCCATGGGGACTCTCTAATAGTCAATGCAACTTTTGGATAATTTTTCTATCTATTTTTCATCAGCTCATCTTAGGGGAGATAATTTATGAATGTTCAGAAGCCAACCTGAGATCTTAGAATTAAATCTAATGAATATAATCGAAAAGTTATTCACTTATTTTTAGCCATGAGTACATTGCCTCCCTGTATAATTTTAGATTGTGAAAATTAGTCCTCGGGGAAATTCCTTACTTGCTACAACACACACATACACAAACATGCACACACGTTAGCTATGAATCAACAGGAGCGTGTTTGACATAATGCAGTTATAGTTTTTATTGAGGAGCTTCAGACTGTCAAGGACTGTGCTAGGAACAGAGCAAAGAACCCCGAGCTAAACAGATGCTCTCACCTGGACCTCCTGACATTAAAATCAAGTGTTGATTAAATATATAAAGGCAAACTGAAAAAAAAAGTAATGAGAAGGATGTTGATGAAGATCGAAAAACCTAGTGTGGGAATCTGATCTGGTCTGGTGTGTGTGCAATGAGGGGGCAAGGAAAGCCTCAAAACACTCAAAAGATTTTGAGTTAAGAGCTGAAAGATGTGTGTGAATTAACTAGACAAAGGGAAATTGGAACGGAAGGTGGAGATTTTCCAAGTCTCTTCAAAAGCACGTGCCAAGGCCCTGGCATATATAAGGAGCGGAAGGTCTTTGGAAAGAATGATCTTTAAAATTCAGGTGGAGAGGACAAGGAGAGCTAAACGATATGTTGCCTTGTAGGTTGTAATAGAATCTGTGTTTCGCTGTGCAAGTGTCTGAATTGTTGAAGAGTTTCAAAGTGAGTGGGGGTGGTGTGGGGTGAGGGGTAGGGATTGGCACATGAGATGTGCCTTAGAAACCTATTCCTGGTAACATTGTGGGAGGTGAATGGGAATGGGGCAAGAAGGAAAGGGGAGGAGACCCGTTAGGAGGCTGGAGTGGGATTAGCGTTAGAATGAGAACCAGAGGACTCAAGATCCATATATGAATCAGGAAGTCTTATTGATGAATTATTCTTGTTTAGCATGTGAAAGGAAAGTGTAAAGAGTTTCTCCAGAATTTTTGGTTTCTGTTACTGGAGAACCAGTCAGGGCAAACATCATACATTTTACTTTTAGGTGGTCTATTTTATTGGCATAGAGTTGCTTGTTAGTTTCTTATGATCCTTTGTATTTCTGTGGTGTCTGTTGTAACTTCTCTTTTTTCATTTCTAATTTTATTGATTTGAATCCTCTCCCTTTTTTTCTTGATGAGTCTGGCTAAAGGTTTATCAATTGCATTTATCTTCTTGAAGAACCAGCTTTTAGTTTCACTGATTTTTGCTATTGTTTTCTTCGTCTCTATTTCATTTATTTCGATCTTTATGATTTCTTTCCTTCTACTATCTTTGGGTTTTGTTTGTTCTTCTTTCTCTAGGTGCTTTAGGTATAAGGATAGGTTGTTTATATGAGATTTTTCTTGTTTCTTGATGTAGGATTGTATTGCTATAAACTTCTCTCTTAGAAATGTTTTTTCTGCATCCCATAGGTTTAGAAATGTTTTTTCTGCATCCCATAGGTTTTGGATTGTCGTGTTTTCATTGTCGTTTAAATTTTACTTTTAGACATATTACCCACAGGGTGCCTTTGAGGCATCTGTGTGAAGCAGTGGTGAAGCAGTGGATTAGGCAGTGAGATCTGAAAGATTCTCAGATAGAATTATTATTATTATTATTATTATTAATTTTAATTTTTTTTGTGGTACGCGGGCCTCTCACCGTCGTGGCCTTTCCCGTTGCGGATCACAGGCTCTGGACGCGCAGGCTCAGCGGCCATGGCTCACGGGCCCAGCTGCTCTGTGGCATGTGGGATCTTCCCTTACCGGGGCATGAACCCATGTCCCCTGCATCGGCAGGCGGACTCTCAACCACTGCGCCACCAGGGAAGCCCCATGCTCTGCTGTTTTTTGATGATGTTTTAAGCATTCGCGAAATGCAGCCTCCATGTCTGAGCCCAGCTGTCTGAGTCGATCACCCGAGCTCTCCTCACTGAGCTGGACGTGGTGAGGGAAGTATCACAGCACCCTTGTATCTCTACACAGAGGAGGTCTCAATGCTTCTGCTTCTTCCACCTGCTCCCTCCGCCACTCTGTATACAGCTTGCAGACGGGTGATGAACCAATGATAACAAAACCTCTTTAGCACACAGACGATTGCTGATCTAGAACTTGCCTTGTGAAGTGGAGGTGTTTTTCATCACTGTAATGTTTTAAGGCTTTGGGACCTCAAGAAAAATAAAGAATCCCAATATTATATCCAGTGTCACAAAATAATTAGACATTACAGGGAGTCAGATTTCAAATTGCCTGACTAATGGGTAGTTCTTGTTTTCATAGACGAATAAACTGCTTTAGGAAGTTCTGAGTTCTTTTTTGCTAGACACCGTTCAAGAAAGTTTCAGGAATGACCTGTTAGTCAGTGTGGTTGCCCAGAGCTGCACAATTAGAAGGGCCTGTGCTTGTTTTAATGCTTTGATGTCACCTTCTTGAAATTATTCATAATTTGTTAATAAGAGGCCCTGCATTTTCATTTTGTCCTTAGCCCCACAAATTAGGTAGCCAGGCCTGATTAATATCATTGCACTATGTGGGTTGGAAGATTAGAATCCAGAAGACTGAGAAAATCCTCCCTTTAAATTTTATTAATCTAAAAACAATGTTAATTCCAAGGAACATCGTTATATGTTTGTGTTTGCGAACTATTTGATATGCTTTAAAGTTTGTGAATGTAATTATTATAGTAAAAAAATTAAGATTGAGTCGCTTTTTCATTGATTCTGTAAGGTTTTTTAATGTGTTTTAATTTTACTAGTAACTTTTCTTCCATGAAATATGATATAATTAAAATGTATTATGTGCAATTTTCAAGGATTACTACAAACATTTGTTTTACTTCTTACACTGACTATAAAATTGAGAGGACACAATTACATTCAGCAAAATAATCTCTAAAAGTCATTGCTACATTTCTAAATAATGATTTGGTATTCTGTTAATGTAAGCATCCTTATTGCTAGAGAAATTCTGATGCTGTCTTTTTCCCCCTTTAATGGGATTCAGTTATAATTGACTTTCATTTTTACTCATTTTTTCTTGGAAGGGAAACATCTGGGAACAGATTTTACGAATACCCTTCATCTTGGAAATAATTAATGCGGTTCCCTTCATTATCTCAGTAAGTCCTAAAAGAATCTTTAAAAGAAATAAGTTTTTTTTATTAGACATAAAGTCTTTAAATCTAAATAGTAATAGATAACATATTAGCTCAGATGAATGAATTTAGACTTTGTTATTGTTTTAAATCATGGTATTAGAAAATAAATAGTAAAATCAGTTGGATAACTGGGTTGTGAAATTAAGTGAAAATTAATGAGATTTAGTACAACAGCAAATTGAAATGCTTTTAGAAATATATGCTCTAGAGGTGCCATTTTAACAAGTGTCAATATTGTCTAAACAAACCAGGAATTAATCACTCCATTTCTGTGTATATTGTGGAATTAAAAAAATAGAAAACAAGTAAAACCAAGTATTTATAACAGTTTCTCATGCTAAGAATATGTTTATCTCGAGCTTAACCACAGGATTTCCTAAGTCCAGTTCTCTATTTACTAAGAAGGTTGCCGTCAGCCAGACAACCAGTAATTTGCTTCTTTATCAAAGTCTGTGGAGGACCAATTCCACAGTGATCCTGTTTAACTACAAAATATGTAACTAGCACTTTCCCATTGCAAAATTAGGTCTTAATCTCTGTTTGATAAAGTTACAGTAATATCTGTTGGTAATATGCTTTCTAAACCTTATTTGTTTGAATTTTATTTGGAAAATTATGAAAAGAAGTCAATATGATCTGAAGCTGTTGCTAAGTTCTGACAATTATTTTAATTTGAGTGATTTATCTAGAGGAGCAACTGGCCCCAGATTGAATGACTGGCTAATTAAATATAATTCCAATGGAGTACAGTTCCCCAATGTCACTAAGAATGTTTGAATCTTCAGAGAGTAAGTGGTAATGCTATGAAAAACTAAAGCTGTGTCTCCTTACATCTACTTTTTACTTTCAGTTGCAGGAAAGAAAGAGGTGATGTCTATTATAAACTGTCACACTAAAAGATTTAGTGATCGAATTAGCAGAGTTATAGCTGACATCCAGTGAGGGCTGATTATTTTCATTCTGCTTCTACAATAATTTTCCAAAGAATTTTTCCTTAAGTAAGACTTAGAGAATGAATGAAAAGATCCTGTCTGCTCCTTGCATGTCAATAGTCATATGAGTTTAAAGTATTTGTCACATGTTTTAGATCATTCTATTGTTTTTAATAACTTATTTCTGTTTCACATTTCTTCTCAGTCATATCGATTTCTTGCTTTGAGATAAAAGTTTAGTTTTGATTTGTTTTCCAGATATTCTGGCCTTCCTTAAGAAATCTATTTGTCCCAGTCTTTCTAAACTGTTGGCTTGCCAAACATGCCTTGGAAAATATGATTGTAAGTATAAAAGACAAGTGTAAAGACAAACATATTTTTCAACACTCCATTACTTCTTACCTCATTAAAGTGATGTGTTGCATAAATGTCTAAGCTAATAGATCCCAAGTCTGCTTATATCCTAATGAGAATGAAAAGTCATAAAATGCCCATATTGACAAGTCCCTTCCTTCATAAGGCCCTATGAACTGGTAAACAAAAATAGTTCAGATATTCTAAATATCACCAAACCAAAGCTAACTGCTGTTCGGACTGGTCCAACTAGTTAACCAATTTCCTGAAGACAAACAGCCTCGTCTTCTAAGGCAATCTCTTGATGTGTAACGGGACCCCTGGTTTTAAGGCTTCAGGAGGTAACATTGTCAAACTCTTCTTAACTGTAGGTAGTCTCACAGTCCACAAAAAGCTATGGGCTTTTTTTTTTTTTTTAAGATGTTGGGGGTAGGAGTTTATTAATTAATTAATTTATTTTTGGCTGTGTTGGGTCTTTGTTTCTGTGCGAGGGCTTCCTCTAGTTGTGGCGAGCAGGGGTCACTCTTCATCGCAGTGCACGGGCCTCTCACTGTCGCGGCCTCTCTTGTTGCAGAGCACAGGCTCCAGACGCGCAGGCTCAGTAGTTGTGGCTCACGGGCCTAGTTGCTCGGTGGCATGTGGGATCCTCCCAGACCAGGGCTCGAACCCGTGTTCCCTTAGCAGGCAGATTCGCAACCACTGTGCCACCAGGGAAGCCCCATCTATGGGCTTTTGTAAGACACTATATAGGAACCAGAAGGCCCTCATGTAAAGTCACCTTTTTAGACTGGGTTGGGTTGGGAGTAGGATATTAGGAGGGAGAAAGTGAAGCAGGAAAGGAGAGATGCAGAACTCAGAGATGTGTCACAGTTACATTTTGCCCAAGGCTGACCCTGTTCGGAAGGACTGATTTATAACTATGACCAAAATCTCTTTGCTATAAAAGGCTTGGACACTTATGAGTGAGCTTGCTGCTTGGTCATTTATTCTACAGGTGTTAATAGGAGTCCACTCTATGTTAAGTGCTCTGATAAGATAAGCAAATGATTCAACTTCTTTGCTAATGTCTTCATCTTCAAAAGAGAATAAAAGTACTTACATACAGGCTTGTTGTGAGAATTAAATGAAATTATATATACATGCATATATATGTATGTGTAAAATATTATATCTGGCATAAACATAGTAAGGGCTCAATATTTTTAATTTTATCACACAGAAATTAAAT